>NC_057805.1:315022011-315043560 GCF_018294505.1 Triticum aestivum
AGGGCTTGAGCAGGCGTCGGGCCACGAGGGAGAGGGGACGGGGCTGCGGGGAGGAGGCCGGGAGGGGCGGTGCTCGGCGATTCGGTGGCGGGGTCGGCGCGCGAGGCGACGCGGTCACCAGGGTCGGGGGCGAGCGCCCCGATCCAGATCGGGTCGTGGGGTGGGGGAGAGGAGCGAGGGGATCAGGAAGAGTGGGGGAGGAGCAGTTGGGCTCTAGGGTTCCACGGGGAGGTTATGTAGGTGCGGCTGGCTGGTTGGGGGGTAGAATGGGCCGAGGCCCATGGGGAGCCGGGGTGTCTCTTTTGTATTTTAATTTTCTATTTAAATTTTTGCTACAACTTTCTATTAAATTGTAAATTTAAACAAGTTTTGTTAGATATGAGATTTGACTCATATATCAAGCACATTATTTTTAGGAGTCACAAAAAGTTTGAGGCCAAAAGGAGTTGTCTAACAATTTTTAGAAATTGGAAAGGCCAATTTTAATTGCTGCTGGACCAAAAATAATTCTCAGTGGCATTTTGGGAATTCAAAAGAGGTTGGTTCCAACATGAAAAATATCAAGGGATTATTTGCCACACTTTGAACATTTTTGTTTTCATGGTTGAGAAATTTGAATTTTGGACTTTTGTTTAGATTTGAAATTTGAACGGTGTTTGAAAGCCAATGAGGATTAGTAACAGTAAGAGTGATGACATGGCATCATTAGTAGAGGGTTACTGTAGATTAATTATCCGGGCGTCACAGAGTGGATCCTTTCTAGAGAAGGAGTTTCTCTCGAAAGAAGTGAGCGGGAGGAAAGTAGAACTTGATGAGGTAATTATACCTTCTCTCGAATTGGAAAGTAGCTCATCACTGAAATCAGTTCCAGTGATGCCTACACCAATTAGTGAGGAAGTTAATGATGATGACCATGAAACTTCAGATCAAGTTACTACCGAACCTCGTAGGTCAACCAGAGTATGATCCGCACCAGAGTGGTATGGTAATCATGTTCTAGAAAGTCATGCTGCTAGACCATGATGAACCTACGAACTATGAGGAAGCGATGATGAGCCCAGATTCCGACAGATGGCTAGAGGCCATGAAATTTGAGATAGAATCCATGTATGAGAACAAAGTGTGGACTTTGGTGGACTTGCCCGATGATCGGCAAGCCATTGAGAATAAATGGATCTTCAAAAGGAAAACGGACGCTGATAGTAGTGTTACTATCTACAAAGCTCGACTTGTCGAAAAGGGTTTTTGACAAATTCAAGATGTTGATTACGGTGAGATTTTCTCACTCGCATCGATGCTTAAAGTCTGTCCGAATCATGTTAGCAATTGCCGCATTTTATGAAATCTGACAAATAGATATCAAAACTGCATTCCTTGATGGATTTATTAAAGAAGAGTTGTATATGATACAACCAGAAGGTTTTGTCAATTCTAAAGGTGCTAACAAAATGTGCTAGCTCCAGCGATCCATCTATGGACTGGTGCAAGCATCTCCAAGTTGGAATATACGCTTTGATAAGTTGATCAAAGCATACAGTTTTATATAGACTTGCGGTGAAGCCTGTATTTACAAGAAAGTGAGTGGGAGCACTACAACCTTTCTGATAAGTATATGCGAATGACATATTGTTGATCGGAAATGATGTAGAATTTTCTGGAAAGCACAAAGGAGTGTTTTAAAGGAGTTTTTCAAAGAAAGACCTCGGTGAAGCTGCTTGCATATTGGGCATCAAAATCTATAGAGATAGATCAAGATGCTTGATAAGTTTTTTCCATGAGTACATACCTTGACAAGATTTTTGAAATAGTTCAAAATGGAATAGTCAAAGAAGGAGTTCTTGCCTGCATTGCAAGGTGTAAACTTGAGTAAGACTCAAAACACGACCACGGCAGAAAATAGAAAGAGAAAGAAAGTCATTCCCTATGCCTCAGTCATAGGTTCTATAAAGTATGCTATCCTGTGTACCAAACCTATTGTGTACCTTGCCATGAGTTTGTCAAGGGGGTACGATATTAATCCAGGAGTGGATCACTTGACAGCGGTCAAAATTATCCTTAGAAGACTAATGAGATATTTCTCGATTATGGAGGTGATAAAGAGTTCGTCATAAAGAGTTACGCCGATGCAAGCTTTTACACCGATCCGGATGACTCTGAGTCTCAATCTGGATAAATATTGAAAGTGGGAGCAATTAGCTAGAGTAGCTCCATGCAGAGCATTTTAGACATAGAAAATTTGCAAAATACATACGGCTCTGAATGTGACAGACCCATTTACTAAGCTTCTCTCACAAGCAAAACATGATCACACCTTAGTACTCTTTGGGTGTTAATCACATAGCGATGTGAACTAGATTAGTGACTCTAGTAAAACCCTTTGGGTATTAGTCACATGGTGATGTGAACTATCAAATGGTGATGTGAACTATTGGTGTTAAATCACATGGCGATGTGAACTAGATTATTGACTCTAGTGCAAGTGGGAGACTGAAGGAAATATGCCCTAGAGGCAATAATAAAGTTGTTATTTATTTTTACTTATATCATGATAAATGTTTATTATTCATGCTATAATTCTATTAACCGGAAACTTAGTACATGTGTGAATACATAGACAGAACAGAGTGTCCCTAGTATGCCTCTACTTGACTAGCTCGTTAAGCAAAGATGGTTATGTTTCCTGACCATAGACATGTGTTGTCATTTGATGAACGGGATCACATCATTAGAGAATGATGTGATGGACAAGACCCATCTGTTAGCTTAGCATAATGATCGTTTAGTTTTATTGCTATTGCTTTCATCATGACTTATACATGTTCCTCTAACTATGAGATTATGCAACTCCCGAATACCGGAGGAACACCTTGTGTGCTATCAAACGTCACAAACATAACTGGGTGATTATAAAGATGCTCTACAGATGTCTCCGAAGGTGTTTGTTGGGTTGGCATAGATCGAGATTAGGATTTCTCACTCCGTGTATCGGAGAGGTATGTCTGGGCCCTCTAGGTAATGCACATCACTATAAGCCTTGCAAGCAATGTGACTAATGAGTTAGCCACGGGATGATGCATTACGGAACGAGTAAAGAGACTTGCCAGTAACGAGATTGAACTAGGTATGATGATACCGACGATCGAATCTCGGGCAAGTAACATACCAATGACAAAGGGAACAACGTATGTTGTTATGTGGTTTGACCGATAAAGATCTTCATAGAATATGTAGGAGCCAATATGAGCATCCAGGTTCCGCTATTGGTTATTGATCGGATATGTGTCTCGGTCATGTCTACATAATTCTCGAACCCGTCGGGTCCGCACGCTTAACGTTCGATGATGATTTGTATTATGAGTTATGTGATTTGATATATCGAAGTTTGTTCGGAGTCCCAGATGTGATCATGGACATGACGAGGAGTCTCGAAATGGTCAATACCTAAATATTGATATATTGAAAGGTTATATTCAGACACCGGAATGGTTCCGAAGTGTTTCGGGTATTTTTCGGAGTACCGGGAGGTTACCGGAACCCCCCCCCCCCCGAGGGGGGGGGTTAATGGGCCTTCATGGCCCCTAGTGGAAGAGAGGAGGCAGCGGCCAGGTGGAGGCGTGCACCCCCCCAAGCCCAAACCGAATTTGACTAGGGTTGGGGGGTGGGGCGGCCCCCTTTCCTTCTCTCCTCCTCCTCTTTCCCCCCTTCTCCTTGTGGGAATAGGAAAGGGGGGGATCCTACTTGGACCGGGAGTCCAACGAGGACCCCCCCTTGGCGCGCCACACCTATGGCTGGCCTCCTCTCGTCCCCCCTTTATATACGTGGGAGGGGGCCACCCAAAGGCACGCCAAAGTTTCTCTTAGCCATGTGCGGTGCCCCCGTCCACAGTTACACACCTCGGTCATATCGTCGTAGTGCTTAGGTGAAGCCCTGCGCCAGTAACTTCATTATCACCGTCACCACGCTGTCGTGCTGACGGGACTCTCCCTCGACCTCAACTGGATCAAGAGTTCGAGGGACGTCACTGAGCTGAACATGTGCTAATCGCAGAGGTGCCGTATGTTCGGTACTTGGATCGGTTGGATCGTGAAGACGTTCGACTACATCAACCGCGTTACTAAACGCTTCCGCTTTCGGTCTACGAGGGTACGTAGACACACTCTCCCCGCTCGTTTCTATGCCTCTCCTAGATAGATCTTGCGTGATCGTAGGTAAAAAACTTGAAATACTGCGTTCCCCAACAACTATCTGCTAGGTTTGGGGTTAGATTGGGTGAAGCTAGTTCTCTGTCCATCGCAGCAGGGGTACAATCTGCGAGAGTCTGGGGTATGTGTGGTAGGGCTGGATCCCGTGCATGTACAACCGGGGTGCTATCTCCACCAAGAGGTAGCACCGTTTTATTTGAAGATCGTGTTTTTACTCCGCTAGATACTGCCATCACCTGCTCCAATTCAAATGGCTGATAAACAAGAAACATAGTTGAATGTACATACATTGTATGAGAGACAGATGCAATTGATAGTGTGGAAAAAAGATGGCATGAAATAGTTGACATGTATATTGTTTAACTAAAAAGGATAGCATGGCATAAGTTCACATATATGATGTCTATCTAAACTGGATAGCATAGCATGACATAATTCAAAGATATGATGAGTAACTAAATAGGATGGCATGAGATAATTATATGATGTCTTTAGTAAGCAGGTTCGCATGACATAATTCACATACATGTTATCTAAGTAATCAGGATCGCATGATTTAATTCACATATGTGATTTATATGCTAAGCAGAGGGCATTCACATATATGATGTGTGAACTAAGAACATGGTGTTGAATATTGTGTATATGATGTCTAAACTATGCAATGCAAGACACCATATGCATGATATGAGTAGTATAACCATGCCAAGTTAGAGCATACACCTCGGTGGGGGAATAGGACTAGTCATCTATCCCTGAATCCATCTCTGAGGAGCTATCGGGACCCAGCAAGAGATCTGCTTCGATAGGTAGCACTGTCTGCTCTGAAGACCTTGTTTTCACTCCAGATTTTTTCATTACCCACTAAAATGGCTGATTCACAGGAAGAGTAGTTTAATGTACAAACATTGTCGACAAATGGAAATGTAATGAAGAAAAGGATGGGCAAGATATCATTCAAATATATGATGCCTGGTTAAACATGATGGCATTGCATATTTCACATATATTATGGCTGGCTAAAAGAGATGAGACTGCATAATTCCCATATATGATATTGAAACTAAACAAGTGGCATTACAGAACATGTCTAAACTAAGAAGATGACATATATGATGTCGAAAGTAGGCACTGCAAGGCAACAAATGCATGATATGACCAACATCATCATGCCAAGTTAGAGCAAACGCCTTGGGGGTGGGGGTTAAATAGCAGTGGTCAGCTGCGTCAGAATCCGCCTCAGAATAGATATCTTCCTCTGGTTTACAATCTGGAGAGGGGGGAGCGTTTGCCATTGAACCCACCATGGAGCGATGTCTGCATGACATTGTATTGACGCGCAAAACACTTATCTTTTTCTCTACATGTTCAGCATGACTGTGCACAATATCTGGCATGCATACGAAAAAAATATTGTGAGATTATGTAAGGAGAGCATGCAGAAATCTAGAGTGATGGTAACAACCAGTGGATGGATCCAAAAATAATGATAGCAGATTGATAATAGCTTTAATTTAATAAAAAGACAGATAATGATTTCTTTACTATTTGTTTCCCACCCAAGATGAACAACATAGGCATACCATAGGTGAACCAGACAATAGACAGAGATACTATTTATAGCTGCCTCGATATGTGCCTCACAAGTAATTTTAAAACTCAGGTTTGAACATTAATTTGGACCTGAGTTGGAGTTTAAGAGGTGAACATGACGATAAAGTAGCAGGTAATATTAAGCAATGCACAACATAAGCAGAAACAAAAGAGTGGGACCTCACTTGTGGACCCGTGTACTCCCTAGGTTCATCTACTGAGTCGATGATGGTGATGCAGTTGCGGTGGGTGCCGGCGGCAGGGAAGGAGATCTGAGGCGGCGAAAGATAGTCAGGACTCATGATGTCTGGTTTGGTGGATGCTTCTATCGATGGAGAACCTCAGGTGAGGTGGATGACGTTGCCGCAGGAGCAGGACAAACCACACAAAGTTTTCTTAGACACCTACCTGTAACTGAAATAATTCTGTAAGAGCTCCTTTGGCTTGTAGGATTCTAAAAACACAGGGATAGGAAAAACACCAGAATAGGATAGGAATGCACGTGGGAAACAGAGTATTTGTAAACACATGATTTCTGTCAACTTGGGTGTTTGGTTCATAGGAATTGGAAGAGCAGAGGAATGGAAAGAAACATGGCCAAATTAAAGGGAAGCCATATGAAAGCGTGTATAGTTAGAATGCTATTCTGCCTCTAATGCACTTGGTCTTGTTTTCATGCATAGGATTTTGAAAAGTAGGTCCAGGTTGCTCCATTCCTTTCAACAAAATACATGAATAATTGAATAGTAGAGTGCCATAGGAAGATTTCCTATTGTTATGTTTTTCCTTTGAACCAAAATAGCCCTAATGGATCGACATGAATGTAGAGTAATAAGTGATGCGACAAGTGTACAACCTCTTTTCCGTAGTCGTGTCGACCTCAGCATCATTGGGTTGGTCGCTGAAGAAGTTGAGGCAGAGGTGGCTGTCGGAGGTGTGGAGGAATATCTGAGGAATCCGTAGACGGCGTCTAGGGCACTGCTCTATTGTGATGGATGGTTCCATCGTTGGAGCCGCTCCGGCGAGCCGTAAGACATCGAGGCTGAAGCAGTACAAGATAGACATCGTTAATCTCAAGTGGGATTCTAATAGCATCTCCAATAGATGATGTAAAATACATTAGCAAAAAGTGATAGATGTAAAATTTACATCACCAAAAAACACCTGACTACAACAGATGAGGTAAAAACTGTTGACTCTGAACTTAACTGTCAAAACTGAAATTTACTATGGAATCTGAATGTTACTGTCGAAACTGAATGCACTGGTAGCACAGAGGCACTTCACATGTATTTTAGGCCGCTCGAGCACTAGTAGTAGAGAAAAAGTGATCTAAATCAGCAGGCCATCAACGGGAACACAGTAGCAGATAGCAGCCGGAGCAGCAACGCCTGGAGGAGCAGCAACTCGTGTAGCTGCAGCAGCCTGTGTACCAGCATCAGCAGCACGATCGAGAGAAAGAGCAGAGTAGCATCACGAGCGAGGGGGAGAGCACAACAGGAGCAGGAGCGAGGGGGAAAGCGGAGCAGCAGCTCGAGCGAGCGAGAGCCAGAGCAGTAGCAGCAGCAGCGCGAGCGAGCGAGAGCTGGAGCAAGAGAAGCAGCAGAAGATTCGACTGGTATGGACACCGCCGTCGAAGGGGCCTCGCACTGGGGAAGAGCCACCATGGAGATGTCGCCCACGGCACCGGCTTCGAGGTAGCCGCGCCATGGGGGTGCGGGATGGAGCACAGTCGGCACCGGGAGGTCGAGTTAAGGAGAAGGTGCGATGTGATGAGTGTACAACCTCTTTGCTGGCGCCGAGTAGGCCTCGGCTTCGCCCGAAGAGTCGGTGAGGATGTTGCGGTTCCAGTGGAGCAGGCTAAGGCGGCGCTGTGGGGATGGAGCAGCCGCGATAGACGAGGCAATCGTCGGAGCAGCTCCTTGGAGGTGGAGGACGGGGCGGCTGAACCGGCGGGATGACGAGATGGACGACGGATCCTCATCCAGGGAGGTGGATGAGGGACGTCGAGCTGTTGCGGTGGACGACGTCATCGGGGAAGAGGCTCCGGCTGGGCAGCGGTGAGGTGTGATACGTCTCCATCGTATCTACTTTTCCAAACACTTTTGCCCTTGTTTTGGACTCTAACTTGCATGATTTGAATGGAACTAACCCGGACCGACGATGTTTTCAGCAGAATTGCCATGGTGTTATTTTTGTGCAGAAATAAAAGTTCTCAGAATGACCTGAAACTTCACGGAGAATATTTTTGGAATATATAAAAAATACTGGCGAAAGAATCAAGACTAGGGGCCCACACCCTGTCCACGAGGGTGGGGGCGCGCCCCCTGCCTCGTAGGCCCCCTGGTGCTCCACCGACCACAAGTCCAACTCCACATATTCATGTTCGGGGAGAAAAAAACGGAGAGAAGGATTCATCGCGTTTTACGATACATAGCCGCCGCCAAGCCCTAATCTCTCTCGGGAGGGCTGATCTGGAGTCCGTTCGGGGCTCCGGAGAGGGGAATCCGTCGCCATCGTCATCATCAACCTTCCTCCATCACAAATTTGATGATGCTCACCGCCGTGCGTGAGTAATTCCATCGTAGGCTTGCTGGACGGTGATGGGTTGGATTAGATTTATCATGTAATCGAGTTAGTTTTGTTAGGGATTGATCCGTAGTATCCACTATGTTCTGAGATTGTTGTTGCTATGCTTAATGCTTGTCACTAGGGCCCGAGTGCCATGATTTCAGATCTGAACCTACTATGTTTTCATGAATATATGTGAGTTCTTGATCCTATCTTGCAAGTCAATAGTCACCTATTATGTGTTATGATCCGTTAACCCCGAAGTGACAATAATCGGGATACTTAGCGGTGATGACCGTAGTTTGAGGAGTTCATGTATTCACTAAGTGTTAATGCTTTGGTCCGGTACTCTATTAAAAGGAGGCCTTAATATCCCTTAGTTTCCAATAGGACCCCGCTGCCACGGGAGGGTAGGACAAAAGATGCCATACAAGTTATTTTCCATAAGCACGTATGACTATATTCGGAATACATGCCAACATTACATTGATGAACTGGAGCTAGTTCTGTGTCACCTATGTTATAACTATTGCATGAGGAATCACATCCCACATAATCCAATGCCTACGAGATTTTCACATGTTGTTCTTTGCTTAGTTACTTTACCGTTGCCACTGTTACAATTACTACAAAACTACTACTGTTACATTTGCCACCGTTACCGTTACTTCCATACTACTTTGCTACTAAATACTTTAGTGCAGATATTAAGTTTACCAGGTGTGGTTGAGTTGACAATTCAACTGCTAATACTTGAGAATATTCTTTGGCTCCCGTTGTGTCGAATGAATAAATTTGGGTTGAATACTCTACCCTCGAAAACTGTTGCGATCCCCTATACTTGTGGGTTATCAAGACTATTTTCTGGCGCCGTTGCCGGGGAGCATAGCGGTATTCTGTGAGTCACTTGGGATTTATATCTGCTAATCACTATGAGGAACTTGAAAGACGAGAAAACCAAAATTTATCCCTCAACTACGAGGGGAGGTAAGGAACTGCCATCTAGCTCTGCACTTGATTCACCTTCTATTTTGAGTAAACTAGCGACACCTAAACCTGCTTCTGCTATTAATTCTGATATGTCGCATGTTATTGATGATGTCACTTCTGCTATGCATGATACTTATGATGAAACTACTTCTATGCTTCATACTACTGTGCCATTAGGTGAATTTCTTGATGAACAACTTGCTAGGGCTAGAGAGAATGAAATTATTGAAACTGATAATATTGATGAAAGTGATGATGAAGATTCTCCCCCTAGATATGAATTGCCTGTTGTACCTGAGGGTTATGTTATGGATGAAGAAACTGCTAGAGGTTTTCTTGCTTGCAATGATAGATAAGATCTTAAGAAATTATTAGCCAAGCTGAAAGAGAAATCTTTGAATGCTAGAATGAAATATGACCCTGCTTTTGGTACTTCACCTATCTGTATTTCCGATAAGGATTATGATTTCTGTGTCGACCCTGAGATAATTACTTTGGTTGAATCTGATCCTTTTCATGGCTATGAATCTGAAACTGTTGTGGCACATCTTACTAAATTAAATGATATAGCCACCCTATTCACTAATGATGAGAAAACTGGCTACTACTATATCCTTAAATTATTTCCGTTCTCATTAAAGGGTGATGCTAAAACATGGTTCAATTCTCTTGATCCTGGTTGTGTGCGTAGTCCCCAGGATATGATTTATTACTTCTCTGCTAAATATTTCCCCGCTCATAAGGGAAATATATAATTTTGTGCAAATTGAAGAAGAGAGTCTCCCACAAGCTTGGGGAGGCTTCTCCAATTACTTAATGCTTTGCCTGATCATTCTCTCAAGAAAAATGAAATACTTGATATCTTTTATAATGGACTAACCGATGCTTCCAGAGACCACCTGGATAGTTGTGCTGGTTTTGTTTTCAGGGAAAGAACAGTTGATCAAGCTGAATTGCTATTGAATAATATGTTGAATAATTGGACACTTCCTGAACCAACTCCTATGCCAACTCCGAAGAAAAGGGGTATTCTATTTCTCAGTCCTGAAGATATGCAAGAGGCAAAGAAATCTATGAAAGAAAAAGGTATTAAAGCGGAAGATGTTAAGAATTTACCACCTATTGAAGAAATACATGGTCTTGATAACCCGACACAGGTAGTAAAGGTAAATTCTCTCTATAGATTTGATGAAGGTGATATCCCTCGTTATAAGTCTGTCAGCCAATGCTTAGATGAGTTTGATAATTTTATTGTTAAACAAGAAAACTTCAATGCTTATGTTGGTAGACAATTGAAACGAAATGCTTATATGATTGAACACTTGAGTGATTATATGTCTAGTGTTAAAGGTGAACTTAAACTCATTGGTAAACATGCTTCTATGGTTACCACTCAAGTAGAACAAGTGCTTAAAGCTCAGAATGATTTGCTCAATGAATTAAATAATAAGAAAAATGATAATGTTGTTAGAGTTATGACTAGATGGGGTAAAATGACTCAGGAACCTCTGTATCCTGAGGGCCACCCCAAGAGAATTGAGCAAGATTCTCATAGAACTAAAGTTGATACACCTAGTCCTTCTAAGAAGAAGAAAAAGAAAAATGATAGGACTTTGCATGCTTCTAGTGAACCTGTTGTAGACACACCTGAGAATCCCAATGATATTTCTATTTTTGATGCTGAAACACAATCAAGTGATGAACATGAACCTAGTGATAATGTTAATGATGATGTTCATGTTGATGCTCAACCTAGCAATAACAATGATGTAGAGATTGAACCTGCTGTTGATCTTGATAACCCACAATCAAAGAATTAACGTTATGATAACAGAGACTTCGTTGCTAGGAAGCACGGTAAAGAAAGAGAACCATGGGTTCAGAAACCCATGCCTTTCCTCCTAAACCATCCAGGAAAAAGGATGATGAGGATTTTGAGCGCTTTGCTGAAATGATTAGACCTATCTTTTCACGTATGCGTTTGACCGATATGCTTAAAATGAATCCTTATGCTAAGTATACGAAAGATATAGTTACAAATAAAAGAAAGATACCGGAAGCTGAAATTTCCACCATGCTTGCTAATTATACTTTTAAAGGTGGAATACGAAAGAAACTTGGAGATCCAGGAGTACCAACTATACCATGCTCCATTAAAAGAAACCATGTTAAAACCGCTTTATGTGATCTTGGAGCCGGTGTTAGTGTTATGCCTCTCTCTTTATATCGTAGACTTGATTTGAATAAGTTGACACCTACTGAAATATCTTTGCAAATGGCTGATAAATCAACTGCTATACCTGTCGGTATTTGTGAGGATGTGCCTGTTGTGGTTGCAAACGTTACTATTTTAACGGATTTTGTTATTCTTGGTATTCCCAAGGACGATAGTATGTCGATTATCCTTGGTAGACCTTTCTGAATACTGTACGGGCTGTTATTGAGTGCAACAAAGACAATGTCACTTTTCATGTTAATGGTAATGAGCATACGGTACACTTTCCGAGGAAACAACCTCAAGTCCACAGTATCAATTCTATTGGAAAAATTACAACAATTACTATTGGAGGTTTTGAATTTCATCTTCCTACTGTCAAGAAGAAATATGATATTCTTATTGTTGGGAATGTGCATATCCCCGTTGAGGTAACCTAGTGTTATTCAAAATTTCTCCGGTTCCATGTTATTCGAAAAGAGTTTGTTAACAAGACTTGATCAACCTTGTTAGTGGATTCCTTTTGATGAGCATGAGATGGATGAAGTTAGAAAGCACAACCTTCTGTACCCTCCTTTTACTTTCTGTTATTTTGATTAAATAAAGCAAAAATAGTATTTTCTGTCTGTTTTCTAAATTATCCATGCAATAAAAAATACCCCGAAAATAAAAGTTCTCCAAATGTCCCGAAAATAAAATATGATTTTTTCTAGAATATTTAAGAATTCTTGGCACTGAGAACACATCAGTGGGAGCCAGCACCTGGCCACGAGGGTCCTGGGTGCGCCCACCCCTTGGGCACGCCCCCTGCCTCGTGGGCCTCACGTGCCCCCCTCCACTTATTCTTGCACCCACACACTCCTTCTTCCTCCAGAAAAAAATCACCCACTAGCTCAAGCACGAGTTCTAGCTCATCATGCTGCCATTTTCGATCTCCTTGCTCAAAGCTCCACTCACAAAACTGCTTTGGGGGATTGTTCTTCGGTATGTGACTCCTCTAATGGTCCAATTAGTTTTTGTTCTAGTGCTTTATTTATTGCAAATTTTTGCTGCTGAGATGACCCTGTTCTTGAGCTTGCATGTCAAATTTATATGGTCCCAAGTAGTTCTGATGCCTAATATAGTCTCTAGGAATTTGTGGGAGTAGTTGCTATCAATCTTATTGAGTTTGTTTCACTTTTATTTTGAGTCACTAAAAAATTCAGAAATTTTTCAGAGGAAGAAATATGTTTAGGAAAAAGTACCAAGGTGGGTCTTCAAGGAAGCAAGGACCCATGCCCGCAAATACGTGAGCCGGACTATGAACTACCAAGAGAAGCTCAAGTGCGGCCTTGTGAATGGCCGTCAGAAAATTTCATGGTCCAAGCAGGAATTAAGGAGGGATTTGACACATATGTGTGTAATGCTGAACTCGAGGGCTTCATGCTAGATAAGTGCCCTCAGTATTATTACCTAACCGATTCCTTTGTGAGAAGGTTCAAATTTTCATCCTCGCGCAATTCTCACACTGTTCTATTTGACCTTTATGATAAATCCTATACCATGGACTTAGAAGATTTTAATACTGCTTGTAGACTCCCGCAATGGGGTAGTGCTAGTGATCCTCGCAAATCTGAGTTTAAAGATTTTCTTGCTAGTATAACTGTGGGGGAATCTAGAGAAATAACACAAGCTACCATAGGGAGCATTCATTTTCCTGCTATACATTATTTTGCTCTTTTTATAGGTAGATGCATTAACGGTAAGGACGAGGCATGTACTATGTGTGTTCCCGATCTTAGTGTTCTCAAGAGTGCTGTATTAGGAGATAAACAATACAACTTGGGGGCCATCGTTGCACGAAGGTTGCATCTTAATAGTTTAAGTGGAGATTTGTTTGGTGGAATTTATGCAACCCGTGTAGCTAATTATCTTGAGATACCCATACATAAAAATGATATGGAATTGCCTCCTGCTTATTTAGATTATAATGCTATGGTTCGCCATCAGTTTGTTGAAATGTAACATCGCAAATTTTCAACTTGGAATGTTATACATAGGTCATTCATGCATATCATATTTTATCGCATTTCGTTTCGCGATCCTCGAAATCCTAAGCAACTCAAGGACCTATGGAGAGAGTTGGGGATTTCACGTTCTTCATATTTGAATTTTATCAAATATTGAGACAAGGATCATTTTGGTTTTAATAATTTTTCTCTCCAAAAATATTTCGTATTAAAATATATGAGAGGAGATAATATGAATTCTCCAAAATAAATGAAATATTGGAGGAAAAATATTAAAATCAATAAATAAATTTATTTGGATTTTATCGCAATTTTATTTGAATTAGGAAAAATATGCGTCTTTCAAAATTGCATTATAGGCCTAAATAAACGTTCACTTTGTCCGGAATATTTGTAGAGGACCGTGAAAATTTATTCCAGGATTTTTGGAGTCCGTTTAGTATTTCTTTTATTCGTTTTTTCGTGTCAGGATTTATTTAAAAAAAGAGCACCGACCTAACGGGCCGTGTCCGACTAGGACTCCAGCCCGGCCGGCTTTTATAAGCCGGGAGGCCCGAGGCCCCGCCCCAAGCCACCAGCCCCGTCGCCGTAACCCTAGCGCTGCCCCGCCGCCGACGCCGCCGCCTCGCGCCGCCCCGCCGAAGCCGCGCCGCCGCTGTCCCACCGCCGCCGCCTACCTCGCCGGAGGTAGCCGCCGTCGCCGCCGTTCGTCGGTTTTCTCAGAAAACCGATCGGTTTTTCTTTAAAACCCTAGATATAGTTTTTCTTCCATTAGCCTGTTCGTCAGTTTTTCTTTTTTAGGGTTTTTCCGCGATTATTTCTGATCGCGATTTCTCCCTTAATCTTCGATCTAGTATATCTTTTCGCTCGTTTATCCAAATCAGGTGAAACAAGCGCCTAGATCTTCGTCTCGAAGCCCTCTTTCTATTTTACCAACTTGAACAAGATTTTGGTACTATAAAATTTGACTTTAGTCCAGATTAGTAATCGGATCTTGTTTCTTTCGCAGATTGAGTTTCATTGCTCCGTTTGATTTGATTCTTTTTGCACACCAGAGTTCTTCAGTTGAACTTTCTGGTTAGATCTTTTTATTTGAGATTTAACCGTGCATATTTGCTTGATTGCTTATGTATGCTATTGTTTGTTTGCGATAGAGTTCCTGGAGTGCGAACCGTGCTACTACGAGTCACTAGGTTTTGCGGATAGTCAGCAAGGCAAGTAACACATTGATCATACTCTTTCATACCCAGTTTTTATGCATTAGTTAAAATCCTCAAACATTGCATGATTAGGATGTGATTAACATGTGGGTATTGGGAAGTAGTTGACGAGGTAGAACCTATTACCTGTTTTATTATCAAACCCTAGGGAGTTACTTCTATGTTATGCTTATATTGCCATGCTATGCTCGTAGACGTGGATTGGGTTTGAGTGTATCCATGATAGATGTGAGATGGTTTATTTAATGGTTTAACTTAAGGTGACAACTTTAATACACATCTGGGTGGATTGTTGGTTTTGGGCACCTGGGGTTATGCCAGTGTTGTCCTAGGAGATCCCGGGGTTATACCGTGTGATCCTCCTATGGTCCGCCACCCAGGCTCAAAGGGATCATAAGATCATTCATGCTAGAAACTTCCGTGTGCAGCCACAAGCTATTATGGGCTCTAGCATAGTTGAGTAGGTTGCATGACCTCTTCCAGTGGTAGGCTAGCAGATGTAGGGGATGTAGGTTGGTACTGTCTACCCGGGGTTAGAGTTAATGCTTCTAAAAGACTGTGTCTCGGTCATCCGTTTCTCAAACACCATGCAGTGCGTGAAATCCAACGAAGGAGATCGAGTCTTGTGGGGAAAAGTGCGAAAACCTTTGCAGAGTGTACAAACTAATCATGGTTAGCCGTGTCCCCCGTTATGGACATCTTGAGTATCTGGTTCTTGGATTATCATATGGATCTCATCACTCTAAATTAATTTGTTGGGTTAATGATTATTTTAATTGGGATTGAGATGGGGGTACCATTCTCAATGTTTCAACCACCATGATTGTTAAATAAAGTATATTCCTTTGTTCTAGGAAAAAATTGGCTTTTCGCAAAAACATTATAACCATAGAGCCTCCACCAGTCATATATGCATGTAGTGATAGCATTTATCTGTTCATTGCTCTACTGTGTTATATTGCCAGCATATTCCATGTGCTGACCCATTTTCGGGCTGCAACATATCATGTTGCAGACTTTTCAGACGAGGAGTAAGGTGCGATAGGTCGTTTGTCATGCACTCAGCTATGCCGTTGGAGTTGATGGACTCACTTTATCTTCCAAGCCTTCCATTGTTATCGTTTTTAGATGGCCTTAAGCCATATTTATTGTAATAAGTTCTCTTTTGGAGACATTCGATGTAATAAGTGTGTGATTGCTACTCTGTTATAAATCCTTCGAGTACTGTGTGTGTCAGCATTACCGATCCAGGGATGACACTCAACACAGAGACTTGACCGTCTGAGGTCGGGTCGCTACAAGATGGTATCAGGGCACACGCTAAATGTAGGACACGACCACTAAGATGAGCCATAGGTCACTCTTCTCTACTCATTTCTGACTCCTCTCCATTTTCTACTCTTTAGGATGGCGGACTCAAGGAACAAGTTTGCACAACCGGATGAAGACACACCCTTTGGACGACACTTGAAGGAAGTCACTAGATACCTGAACGTTGGAATACCAAGCTTCATCGGGACCTACACCACCACTTTACCAAAAGAGGAGCGCTGGATGATCCGAGTTCAAGCTCCAGGAAGTACATTCACGCCACACTGAGCCCATAGAGTTTTCCTTCGATGCACCAACCTGGAGTTTAGGCAAGAGCATGGCATCCCACATCGCCATGGGACGCATCGGTGAAGTTTATCACAAGGATCTTAAGGACACTATCTACTAGATATGTGGGCGCCGAGATGAGCAATGGGAGATAGTCAGCACCAGGAGAGACAGGTTCATTGCAGCTTTCATCCAGGAGTTAAACCAGCACGTTCGACGCCAGGAGAACGAGATGTGCGCAGGCATGATAGATTTGAAGAAGGCGATGACCAGGATCACGGAGCTAGAAGAGGAACTCAAGTCTACACGCGATGGATATGAGGAGGAAATAGCAATACTATTGGAGAAGAATGACGACCTAATAAAGAAGATAGGAGTTTTCATGGGAGACCCCGCGCCAGGATGAGAAGATGACGAACCCAAGGAAATTCATTCTGAAGACTACATCATCATCGACGACACCGACTCCGACCCTGATGATAGTGATGATGATTATGAAGACGAAGCTGGATTAGATATCATGGAGTCTTCCACCGATCAATATTTCTAGATGACCACCATGTGATTAGTAGTTATCCCCCATGTATATAGTAGTAGTTCGAGCACTTTTGTAACGTTAGTTCTAGACCGTTGTATGCCCTTGCTTAAATTGATTTGGTGTGATATGATTGTGTTTGTCTCATGTGCATATGGGTAGTGTTTTCTCCCTATACCTCATTTCTATTCTAATCTCTCCCCTCTAAACCCATTAGATGCCTCCGAGACGTGACACCGGATTTGTTTTCCCACCGGAGATCACCCAGTTGATCCAGCAGCAGAATGCCTTGATGCAGATACTAGTCGAGAACCAAGGCAACAACAACAACCCACCGCCACCTCCTCCAGTTGACAACTTAGCCCGTTTTCTGAGGTTGCAGCCGCCGGTGTTTTCCTGTAGCACCGAGCCAATAGTTGCTGATGACTGGTTACGCAAGATTGGAAGAGAGTTGACCACCGTAGGTTGCACTGATGCCGAGAAGGTGCGTTTTGCCGCACACCAATTGGATGGACCAGCATCATCATGGTGGGAGAATAACACAGCCACTTTCCCTATAGCCAATATCACTTGGGATTAGTTTCAGCAAGCATTCCGCACAACCCATGTCTCAACTGGAGCTATGAGCATGAATAAGCGTGAGTTCCGCAACTTGCGCCAGGGAAATCGTACTGTGGCTCAGTACGTAGATGAGTTTAGTAAGCTATCTCGTTATGCCCCTGATGATGTGGCCACAGAGGCCGCGAAGCAAGAGAAGTTTATGGAAGGGCTTAATGATGAGATGAGCATGCAGTTGATGGTGGCAACATTTAACAACTACCAGGAGCTGGTAGACAAGGCTCTTATGATTGAAGGAAGCAGCAATAGATTGAGAGCCGCAAGAGGAAGTACGGACAAGGGAAGTACAATTCTGGAGCTCAGCAGAAGCCTTGTTTCACCCCGAACTCGGGAGGATTGACCCATAGCCATGGAGGCCACACTCACAATGGAGGTAGTTCGCATAACCATAGCGGCCCTAAGAATGGAAACAAGAATGGAGCAGGCAGCAATCAGAACCGCTCTAACCCAGCCACACCTGCCAAGAAGGATCAAAGTCACATTACCTGTTTCAAGTGCGGGAAGACTGGGCACTATGCCAATGATTGTCCGGAATTGAAGAACAGAAATGGCAATGGAAGCGCTGGGAAGAAGCCCAACCCTTTCAACAGGGGACAAGTGAACCACGTGAACGTGGAGGAGGTCGAAGAGCAGCCTGATGCAGTTATTGGTAAGTTTTTGATTAAATCATTTACCGCCCTTATTTTATTTGATACTGGTGCATCGCATTCATACATTTCAAGAGGATTTGTGGACAAGTTTAAGTTACCCACCTTAGCCCTTAGGACACCCTTGCTAGTAAGCTCACCCGGTGCAGAGTATACGACAAGCCGATGGTGCGATCGGATACCCTTAACCATTGGTAGCCATCGTTTTCCCCTCAGACCTAGTAATTCTCGAGTCACAAGGATTGGATGTGATACTAGGAATGGATTGGTTATCGAAGTATGGAGGAAACATTGACTGTGCTAGTAGGTCAATTCTACTCACCACCCCGGAGGGAAAAAGGATCAAGTATGTATCCAGGCATGCACCTAGGAGGACTCAAGTAAATTCTCTCACGGGAGTTGTTCAGGAGGAAGTGCCTATAGTAAAGGATTACCCCGATGTATTTCCAGAGGAGCTACCAAGAATGCTGCCAGATCGAGATATTGAGTTTTTGATAGAGCTATTGCCAGGCACCGGACCAATATCAAAGAGACCATACCGGATGCCCACAAATGATCTGGAAGAGATCAAGAAGCGGATTAAGGAGTTGTTGGAGAAAGGTTACATCCGACGAAGTTCATTACCATGGGGAGCTCCAGTCCTCTTGGTCGAGAAGAAGGATGGATCATTAAGAATGGTTGTTGATTACCGTGCGTTGAATGAAGTGACGATTAAGAACAAGTACCCACTGCCGATGATCAATGATTTGTTTGACCAGCTGCAAGGAGCTAAAGTGTTTTCGAAGATCGATTTGCGATCAGGATATCACCACCTGAAGATTCGAGAAAAGGATAACCAAAACCAGCTTCCACCACAAGGTACGGGTTATATGAGTATACGGTTATGTCATTTGGACTGACTAACGCCCCTGCCTATTTCATGAGTATGATGAACTAGGTGTTCATGGAGTTCTTGGATAAGTTTGTCATGGTGTTCATTGATGATATCTTGGTATACTCGAAGAATGAAGAGGAACACAAGGAGCATTTGCGTTTGGTTCTCGAGAAGCTCAGGGAACATCAGTTATATGCCAAGTTCAGCAAATGTGAGTTCTGGTTGAAGGAAGTTGGATTTCTTGGACATGTTATATCAGGAGAAGGTATAGCAGTGGATCCTACCAAGGTTCAGCCAGTCACCGAGTGGTTGGCACCCACCTCAGTTGGAGAGATCCATAGTTTTTTTGGACTCGCGGGATACTATCGGAGATTTATTGAGAATTTCTCCAAGATTGCGAAGCCTATGACGACATTGTTGAAGAAAGATACCAAGTTCCATTGGACAGAGGAATGTGAAGCAAGTTTCCAGGAGTTGAAGAAACGATTAACTACAGCCCCAGTGCTAATTCTGCCGGATATATGCAAGGATTTCTGTAGCGACCAGACCTCAAATGGTCTGTGCTGCTGTGCACTAGTGTCATCCCTGGATCAGTAATGCTGACACGCACAGTACAAATGGAGGATTTATAACAGAGTAGCAATCACACACTTATTACATCGAATATCTCCAAAGAGATTAAGTATGATAAACATGGCTTAAGGCCATCTAATAACGATAACAGCGGAAGACTTGGAAGATAAGTGAGTCCATCAACTCCAGCGGCATCACTGAGTATAAGACCACGACCTAAGGCACCTTACTCGTCGTCTGAAAAGTCTGCAACATGAAACGTTGCAGCCCGGAAACGGGTCAGCACATAGAATATGCTGGCAATGTAACACATAGAGAATAATGGACAATATTAAGGCTATACTACATGCATATATGGCTGGTGGAAAGCTCTATGGTTACAATTTTTGCGAAAAGCCAATTTTATCCTACTTCAATGGAATAAATTTTATTTAACTATCATGGTGGTTGTGAAACATTGAGATGGTTGACAGCATCTCAATCCCAATTAAATGTCATCAATAACCCAACAAAATTAATCAGAAGTAACATAGTGATGAGATTCACATGATAATCCAAGTACTAGATACTCAAGTTGTCCATAACCGGGGACACGGCTAACCATGATTAGTTTGTACACTCTACAGAGGTTTGTGCACTTTTCCCCACAAGACTTGATCTCCTCCGTTGGATTACTCGCACTACATGGTGTTTGAGTAACGGATGACCAAGACACAGTCTTTCAGAAGTGTTTGCACCTTACGTATGGGTAGACAGTTACACCTACTTTCCCCTACATCTGCTAGTCTACCACTGTAAGAGTTCACACAACTTAATCAACTATGCTAGAGCCCATAATAGCTTGCGGCTGCACACGGAAGTTTCTAGCATGAATAATCTTATGATCCCTTTGAACCTGGGTGGCGGTCCAAAAGAAAAACAGGCAATCCCGGAATACACAGGTACCTCAATCCACCCAGATGTGAGTTTTAGTTGCCACCTTAAGTAAACCATTATTAACAATCTCACATCTGTCATGAATTTCACTCAAACCCAATCCACGTCTATGAGCATAGCATGGCAATAATAATAGCAACGTAGAAGTAACTCCCAAGGGTTTGATAAGAATACAGGTAATAGGTTCTACCTCAAATACTTCCCAATACCCACAATTTAATTTGATCCTAATCATGCAAGTGTTTGAGGGAAAGATCTAATGCAATAAAACTGGGTATGAAAAGTATGATCAAAGTGTTACTTGCCTTGCTGATGATCCGCAAAACCTAGCGATTCGAAGTAACAAGCGGCACACTCCGGGTACTCTATCGCAAACAAACAAGCATACAATCAGTACTCATCTAATGCACAGGTAAAACTCGAATAAGAGATCAACCAGAAAGTTCAACTTAAGAACTCCGGTTTGCAAAAAGAATCAACTCGAAAGAAGCAACGAAAGTCAAACGGCGAAAGAAAGTAGCTTCGTTTACTAATCTAGATCTAGGTCAAATTTTACTGTAGCAAAAACTTGTTTGAGTAGGTTAAACGGAAAGAGAATTTCGAGACGAAACTCTAGGCACTTGAATCGCCTGATTCCGATAAACGAGCGAGAAGTTAAACGGAAACGAAGATTCGATCAGAAATCGAATATGAGATAATCGCAGAAAAATCTGACGAAAAAGAAAAAACGGACGAACGGTTAAAGAACGGACGTTCGTTAACAGAGAAAAACCGACGAACGCGTTCGTTGAAACGAACGGTTCGGTGAACGCTCGCGAAATAATAAAACCGAAAAAAACCGATCTAGGTTTTTTTTTAAACGAACGGTTTTTTTTAACAAAAACCGGCAACGACGAACGGGGCAGCGAGGCAGTACCTCATCGGGGCAGTGCTCCGGCAAGGCTCCGGCGGGGCTCCGGGCGAGGGC
>NC_057805.1:315044234-315052264 GCF_018294505.1 Triticum aestivum
CAAGGCGAGCGGCGGCGGCGAGATGAGAGAGAGGGGGGGTTGAGGGGTATATAAAGAGGGGGGGGTGCTCCGGTGGCTTGGGGAAGGGGGCGGACGAGCGGGCGGCTCCCGTGTCCATGGCGGACACGGCGGCGCGGCGGCCTTGCGGGGAGAGGAGAGGGGCGCGGGGTGGGCCGGCGGCCTGGGCTCGGCCCAGCGGGCGCGCGCGTCTTCTTTTTTTTTTAAAAAAAAATTCCGCGGAAAATAATACGTAGAAAAATAAATAAAAGTCAGAAAAATATAAAATAAAGTTTCCCCGTCTAGTTAGAAAATCTAGAATAGGGTGAACATTTTTATAACACAAAATAAATATTTTGAAAACATGCAATATTTTTAATGCAATAAAAATTGCAAATAAATTCCAATAAATGATTTTAACATTTTTCCTCCAGTATTTCAATTGTTTTGGAGAAGTCATATTTCTCCTCTCATTTATTTATAAGATGAAATATTTTTCCGGAGAGAAAATAATTAAAACCAAAATCCTCGTCTTAATATTTGATGAAAATCAAATTTAAAAATTCGAGAAAATCCCCAACTCTCTCCGAGGGTCCTTGAGTTGCTTAGGATTTATCGAGGATTTGTCAAAATGCAATAAAACATGATATGCAATGATGATCTATGTATAACATACCAAATTGAAAATTTGGGATGTTACAAACCTACCCCCTTAAGATGAATCTCGCCCTCGAGATTCGGGTTGGCTAGAAAACAGGTGGGAGTGGTCCTTCCGTAGATCTTCCTCTCGCTCCCAGGTGGCTTCATCCTCCGTGTGGTGACTCCACTGAACTTTGCAAAACTTGATAACCTTGCTGCGGGTAACTCGGCTGGCATACTCGAGAATCTTAACTGGTTTCTCCTCATAGGTCAAATCACTTTCCAGCTGAATCGCTTCCAGTGGCACAGTATCTCTCAGTGGTATCTCAGCCATCTCTGCGTGGCACTTCTTCAACTGGGAAACGTGAAATACATCATGAACTCCAGACAATCCTTCGGGCAATTCCAGCTTGTAAGCAACTTCTCCCATACGTTCCACAACTCTGTATGGTCCGATAAAACGGGGCGCTAACTTTCCCTTAACTCCAAAGCGCTTCACTCCTTGAAGTGGTGATACTCGAAGATAAACTCGGTCTCCGACTTCGTAAACTGTCTCCTTTCATTTAGAATCAGCATAACTCTTCTGTCTGGACTGGGCTACCTTGAGCCTATCGCGAATCAACCTTACTTTCTATTCAGACTCCTTAATCAAATCTGGTCCAAACAACTGACGGTCTCCAACTTCGTCCCATAGCAACGGTGTTCTACACCTCCTTCCGTACAAAGCTTCGAAAGGGGCCATCTTCAAACTGGTCTGATAACTGTTGTTATAAGAAAACTCCGCATATGGCAAATTGTCGTCCCAACTGGATCCATAATCTAGGGCACATGCTCTCAACATGTCCTCCAAAATCTGGTTGACTCTCTCGGTCTGTCCATCTGTCTGTGGGTGGAAAGCGGTACTAAATTCCAGCCTGGTTCCCAATGTTTCATGTAACTGCTTCCAAAACTTCGAGGTAAATTGGGTTCCTCTGTCTGATACAGTGGTCCTCGGAAACCCATGCAAACATACGATCCTGGTCATGTATATCTTTGCCAACTTAGCACTGGTGTAAGTGGTCTTCACTGGAACGAAATGAGCCACTTTCGTCAATCGGTCGACTACAACCCATATTGAGTCATAGCCTGAACGAGTCCTGGGTAATCCGGTGATAAAATCCATGCCTATTTTATCCCACTTCCATTCAGGTATCGGCAATGGTTGTAGCAATCCTGCTGGCTTCTGATGCTCTGCCTTCACTCTCTGACATACATCACAAACTGCTACGTATTCCGCAATATCCTTCTTCATTCCGGTCCACCAGAAAATATTCTTCAAATCTAAATACATCTTCGTA
The DNA here is from genome assembly GCF_018294505.1 of Triticum aestivum. Taxonomy (NCBI): domain Eukaryota; kingdom Viridiplantae; phylum Streptophyta; class Magnoliopsida; order Poales; family Poaceae; genus Triticum; species Triticum aestivum. The sequence continues at coordinate 315,046,208 of NC_057805.1, forward strand.
TTTCCTGGGTGAATCGAGTACGGTGAATCCTGGGCTTCTTGCAAAATCAACTTCCTGATCTCCGGATCATTTGGTACATATACGCGGTCCTCAAACCACAAGGTATCGTGCTCATCCTCACGAAATCCCTTGGCTTTTCCTTTGCTCATCTTCTCCTTTATCTCTTCAATCTCCTTGTCTGTCCTCTAAGCTTCTCTGATCCTTTCCATCAAGGTAGACTGAATCTCCAATGTCGCTAAATAGCCTCTTGGGACTATCTCCAAACATAGCTCGCGAAGGTCCTCGGCTAACTCCTGAGGTATCTCTCCTGTCATGAGGGTGTTGACATGACTCTTGCGGCTCAAGGCGTCTGCTACTACGTTAGCCTTTCCAGGGTGATAATGCAATCTCATATCATAATCTTTAATAAGCTCCAACCATCTCCTCTGTCTGAGATTTAACTCCTTCTGCGTGAAAATATACTTCAACTCTTGTGATCCGTAAACACCTCACAATGGTTTCCGATGAGAAAATGTCTCCATGTCTTTAATGCATGCACCACGGCTGCTAATTCCAAATCATGCGTAGCATAATTTTTCTCATGGGGTTTAAGTTGTCGTGAAGCATATGACACAACTCTTCCTTCCTGCATAAGCACTGCTCCAAGTCCTCGACGAGAAGCGTCGCAATAAACTTCATAATCCTTGCGTTGATCTGGCAGAATCAACACTGGTGAGGTAACCAATCGTTTCTTCAACTCCTGGAAACTAGCTTCACATTCCTCAGTCCAATTGAATTTGGTGTCCTTCTTCAATAGCTCAGTCATGGGCTTAGCAATCTTCGAGAAATTCTCGATGAATCTCCGGTAGTATCCTGCAAGTCCAAGAAAACTCCGGATTTCTCCAACTGTCGTGGGTGATTCCCAACTTGTCACTGTGTCAACCTTGGTAGGGTCTACTGCTATTCCTTCTCCAGAAATAACATGTCCAAGGAATCCAACTTCCTTCAGCCAAAATTCACACTTGCTGAACTTGGCATATAACTGATGTTCTCTGAGCTTCTCAAGTACCAATCGCAAATGCTCCTCATGCTCTTCCTCATCCTTGGAAAAGATTAAAATATCATCAATGAACACCACGACGAACTTATCCAAAAATTCCATAAACACTTTGTTCATCAGGTTCATGAAATAGGCAGGTGCGTTAGTCAGTCCAAATGACATAACGGTATACTCATATAATCCATATCTGGTGGTAAAAGCCGTCTTGGGTATATCCTGCTCTCGAATCTTTAACTGATGGTACCCTGATCGTAGATCGATCTTGGAAAATACTTTAGCTCCTTGTAGGCGGTCAAACAAATCATTGATCATCGGCAGTGGGTACTTGTTTTTGATGGTTACTTCATTCAATCCACGGTAATCAACAACCATCCTCAGCGATCCATCTTTCTTCTCCACTAGAAGTACTGGTGATCCCCAAGGTGACGAACTTGGGCGAATATAGCCTTTATCCAGTAACTCCTTGATCTGCTTCTTAATTTCCTCCAAATCTTTTGCGGGCATCCTGTACGGTCTCTTAGATATTGGCCCTGTGCCTGGCAAAAGTTCAATCAAGAACTCAATGTCTCTATCTGGTGGCATGCCTGGCAACTCTTCTGGAAATACATCAGGATAATCCTTCACCACTGGTACTTCCTCCTGTACAACTCCTGATAAGGAATTTACTTGAATCCTCTTCGGCATATGTCGGGATACATACTTGATCCTTTTCCCTTCCGAGGTGGTAAGCAAAATCGTCTTGCTGGCACAATCGATGTTTCCTCCATACAACGATAGCCAATCCATCCCCAAAATCACATCCAAACCTTGCGACTCCAAAACTATGAGGTCTGAGGGGAAAACATGCCTACCAATGGCCAATGGTATCTGAAAACATCCTTGGGTGGCCATATACTCTGCTCCTGACGAGGTTACTAACATAGGGTTTCTGAGAACTTTGGTGGACATCTTAAACTTATTCACAAATCCCCTTGATATGTATGAATGCGATGCACCAGTATCAAAAAGAACGGTTGCAGTAAATGACTTAACCAAAAACTTACCTATTACTGCATCAGGCTGAGCTTCAACCTCCTCCACGCTCACGTGGTTCACGTGTCCTTTGTTGAACGGGTTCGGCTTCTTCCCAGAGCTTCCATTGCCATTTCCATTTTGGGCTTCAGGACATTCATTGGCACAATGTCCATTCTTCTGGCACTTGAAACAAGTGACTTGGCTCAGGTCCCTCTTGGCTGGGGTAGATGGGTTGGTGCGGTTCTGTCCATTGCCTCCTCCATTCCCATTACCATTCTTGGTGCCATTATGGTTGTGCGAACTACCTCCTCCATGGGTATGCTGAAACTGTCCTCCCGGCTTCGGGGTAAATCGGGGCTTCTGCTGAGCTCCTGAGTTATACTTCCCTTGTCCATACTTCCTCTTACGGTTTTCAATCTGCTGTTGCTTCCCTTCAATCATGAGAGCTCTATCTACCAGCTCCTGGTAGTTGTTGAAGGTTGCTACCATCAACTGCATACTCAGTTCATCATTCAGCCCTTCCAAAAATTTCTCCTGCTTGGCTGCATCTGTAGCAACGTCATCTGGTGCATAACGTGCTAACTTACTGAATTCCTCCACATACTGGCCTACGGTGCGTCCTCCTTGGCGTAGGTTGCAAAACTCACGCTTCTTCATAGCCATAGCTCCTGCTGAAACATGAGCTGTACGGAAAGCTTGCTGAAACTGGTCCCATGTGACAGTGTCAATAGGATGCGTGGCTGTATAATTCTCCCACCATGATGCGGCGGGTCCATCAAGCTGATGTGCGGCAAAACGCACTCTTTCCGCATCTGTGCATCCTGCAGTGGTCAACTCCCTTCCAACTTTGCGGAGCCAATCATCTGCAACAATCGGCTCGGTGCTACTGGAAAACACCGGCGGGTTTAGCCTTAAGAAATGGGCTAAGTGATCAACAGGTGGTGGTGGCGGTGGGATGTTGTTGTTGTTGTTGTTGCCTTGGTTCTGCACTAACACTTGCATCAGGGCATTCTGTTGCTGAATCAACTGGGTGATCTCTGGCGGAAAAACAAATCCGGTGTCGCGTCTCGGAGGCATCTGATAGGTTTAGAAAAGATGAGAGTTAAGAATAGAATGAGGTCTAGAGAGAAAACACTACCCATATGCTCATGAGACAAATACAATCAATATCACTCAATCAATCCAAACAAGGCAAAACAATCGATCTAACTAGCGTTACAAAGTGCTTGAACTATACTATTAAATGGGGGAAAACTACTACTGATATGGTGGTCTACTAGAAATTTTGATCCGTTGAAGACTCCATGATGTCTGCTCCAGCTTCGTGAACCCAGTCATCTTCACTTGGTTCCGAGTCGGTGTCATCGATGATGATGTAGTTATCCGGACAAGTGCATTCGTCGACTTCTGCTTTTGGCACTGGATTTCCCATGAATATTCCAATCTTCTTCTCCAGGTCGTCATTCTTCCCTACTAGTGCGTTGATTTCTTCCAAATAATCCCCGCGTGTAGCCTTGAGTTCTTCCTCCAGCTCCTTGATCTTCGTCAATGCCTGCTTCAGTTCTTCCTTGTCTGAGCACATCTGGTTCTCCTGGCGACGAATGTGTTGGTTTTGCTCCTGGATGAAAGCTGCAATTGATCCATACTTCTTGGTTCTGATCATCTCCCATTGCGCGTCTCGGCGTCCACAAATTTGGTAAATTGTATCCTTAAGCTCCTGGTGGTAGACTTCTCCAATGCGTCCCATGGCGATGTGTGCGGCCATGCTCTTCCCTAGACTCCAGGTTGGTGCTTCGAAAACCAATCTTATGGGTTCAGTAACTGGCACAAACGTCCTTCCTGGGATGTGAACTTGAATCTTCCAGCTCTCCTCTTCAGGTAATGTGGCGTTGTAGGTTCCGGTGATGCTTGGTATTCCTATGTTCAAGTAGTTGGTGACTTCCTTCAAGTGTCGACCAAACGGCGTGTCTTCATCTGGTTGCATGAACTTGATCCTTGCATCCGCCATTCCTAAAAGAGTAGAAAGTGGAGAGGGGTCAGAAATGAGAAGAGAGAAGCTTTCTAGGGCTTAAGCTTAGTGGTCGTGTCCTACAGTCAGCGTGCGCTCTGATACCAACTTTGTAGCGACCAGACCTCAAATGGTCTGTGCTGCTGTGCACTAGTGTCATCCCTGGATCAGTAATGCTGACACGCACAGTACAAATGGAGGATTTATAACAGAGTAGCAATCACACACTTATTACATCGAATATCTCCAAAGAGATTAAGTATGATAAACATGGCTTAAGGCCATCTAATAACGATAACAGCGGAAGACTTGGAAGATAAGTGAGTCCATCAACTCCAGCGGCATCACTGAGTATAAGACCACGACCTAAGGCACCTTACTCGTCGTCTGAAAAGTCTGCAACATGAAACGTTGCAGCCCGGAAACGGGTCAGCACATAGAATATGCTGGCAATGTAACACATAGAGAATAATGGACAATAGTAAGGCTATACTACATGCATATATGGCTGGTGGAAAGCTCTATGGTTACAATTTTTGCGAAAAGCCAATTTTATCCTACTTCAACGGAATAAATTTTATTTAACTATCATGGTGGTTGTGAAACATTGAGATGGTTGACAGCATCTCAATCCCAATTAAATGTCATCAATAACCCAACAAAATTAATCAGAAGTAACATAGTGATGAGATTCACATGATAATCCAAGTACTAGATACTCAAGTTGTCCATAACCGGGGACACGGCTAACCATGATTAGTTTGTACACTCTACAGAGGTTTGTGCACTTTTCCCCACAAGACTTGATCTCCTCCGTTGGATTACTCGCACTACATGGTGTTTGAGTAACGGATGACCAAGACACAGTCTTTCAGAAGTGTTTGCACCTTACGTATGGGTAGACAGTTACACCTACTTTCCCCTACATCTGCTAGTCTACCACTGTAAGAGTTCACACAACTTAATCAACTATGCTAGAGCCCATAATAGCTTGCGGCTGCACACGGAAGTTTCTAGCATGAATAATCTTATGATCCCTTTGAACCTGGGTGGCGGTCCAAAAGAAAAACAGGCAATCCCGGAATACACAGGTACCTCAATCCACCCAGATGTGAGTTTTAGTTGCCACCTTAAGTAAACCATTATTAACAATCTCACATCTGTCATGAATTTCACTCAAACCCAATCCACGTCTACGAGCATAGCATCGCAATAATAATAGCAATGTAGAAGTAACTCCCAAGGGTTTGATAAGAATACAGGTAATAGGTTCTACCTCAAATACTTCCCAATACCCACAATTTAATTTGATCCTAATCATGCAAGTGTTTGAGGGAAAGATCTAATGCAATAAAACTGGGTATGAAAAGTATGATCAAAGTGTTACTTGCCTTGCTGATGATCCGCAAAACCAAGCGATTCGAAGTAACAAGCGGCACACTCCGGGTACTCTATCGCAAACAAACAAGCATACAATCAGTACTCATCTAATGCACAGGTAAAACTCGAATAAGAGATCAACCAGAAAGTTCAACTTAAGAACTCCGGTTTGCAAAAAGAATCAACTGGAAAGAAGCAACGAAAGTCAAACGGCGAAAGAAAGTAGCTTCGTTTACTAATCTGGATCTAGGTCAAATTTTACTGTAGCAAAAACTTGTTTGAGTAGGTTAAACGGAAAGAGAATTTCAAGACGAAACTCTAGGCGCTTGAATCGCCTGATTCCGATAAACGAGCGAGAAGTTAAACGGAAACGAAGATTCGATCAGAAATCGAATCTGAGATAATCGCAAAAAAATCCGACGAAAAAGAAAAAACGGACGAACGGTTAAAGAACGGACGTTCGTTAACAGAGAAAAACCGACGAACGCGTTCGTTGAAACGAACGGTTCGGTGAACGCTCGCGAAATAATAAAACCGAAAAAAACCGATCTAGGGTTTTTTTTAAAACGAACGGTTTTTTTAACAAAAACCGGCAACGACGAACGGGGCAGCGAGG
>NC_057805.1:315053075-315125242 GCF_018294505.1 Triticum aestivum
GGTGCTCCGGTGGCTTGGGGAAGGGGGCGGACGAGCGGGCGGCTCCCGTGTCCATGGCGAACACGGCGGCCGCGCGCGTCTTCTTTTTTTTTAAATTCCGCGGAAAATAATACGTAGAAAAATAAATAAAAGTCAGAAAAATATAAAATAAATTTTCCCCGTCTAGTTAGAAAATCTAGAATAGGGTGAACATTTTTATAACACAAAATAAATATTTTGGGAACATGCAATATTTTTAATGCAATAAAAATTGCAAATAAAATCCAAATAAATTCCAATAAATGATTTTAACATTTTTCCTCCAGTATTTCAATTGTTTTGGAGAAGTCATATTTTCTCCTCTCGTTTATTTATAAGATGAAGTATTTTTCCGGAGAGAAAATAATTAAAACCAAAATCCTCGTCTTAATATTTGATGAAAATCAAATTTAAAAATTCGAGAAAATCCCCAACTCTCTCCGAGGGTCCTTGAGTTGCTTAGGATTTATCGAGGATTTGTCAAAATGCAATAAAACATGATATGCAATGATGATCTATGTATAAGATACCAAATTGAAAATTTGGGATGTTACAATTTCCAAGTGTATTGCGACGCCTCAAGCTTACGACTTGGAGGAGTACTTATGCAAGACGGAAGAGTTGTTTCATATGCTTCACCACAACTTCGATCGCATGAGTTTAATTATGCCACACATGATTTGGAGTTAGCAGCCGTAGTGCATGCACTCAAGACCTGGAGACATTTTCTTATTGGAAACCATTGTGATGTGTACACGGATCACAAGAGTTTGAAGTACAGTTTTACCCAGAAGGAGCTGAACCTCAGGCAAAGGAGATGGTTGGAGCTCATAAAGGATTATGATATGAAGTTGCACTATCATCCAGGCAAGGCCAATGTCGTAGCAGACGCTTTGAGTCAGAAGGATTATGCCAATACTGTAGTAACATGAGGATTGCCAAGGGAGTTAGCAGAAGATCTCAGGGAGCTTCGTTTGCAGATAGTTCCTAGAGGTTTTGTTGCAGCATTGGAGGTTCAGTCAACATTGTTGGAAAAGATTAGAGAAGCTCAGAAGGATGACAAAGAAATTGCTGAAATAAAGGAGAAGATGAGTGAAGGAAAAGCCAAAGGTTTTCGTGAGGACGAGCACGACACCTTGTGGTTTGAGGACCGTGTATATGTGCCCAATAATGCTGAGATCAGGAAGTTGATACTTCAGGAAGCTCATGAATCACCATACTCGATACACCCCGGAAACACCAAGATGTATTTGGATTTGAAGGAGCATTTCTGGTGGACTGGAATGAAGAAGGATATTGCCGAGTATATAGCCGTATGTGATGTATGTCAGAGAGTGAAGGCAGAACATTAGAAGCCAGCAGGATTACTGCAGCCTTTGCCGATACCCGAATGGAAGTGGGACAAACTTGGCATGGATTTTATCACCGGATTACCCAGGACCCGATCGGGATATGATTCTATCTGGGTAGTAGTGGATCGTTTGACCAAAGTAGCTCACTTTATCCCGGTGAAAACACCTATACAAGTGCGAAGTTGGCCAAGATATATATGACCAGGATGGTATGTCTGCACGGAGTTTCGAGGACCATCATATCAGATAGAGGAACACAGTTTACTTCAAAGTTTTGGCACCAGCTGCACTAGACCTTGGGTACCATGCTGGAGTTCAGTACGACATTTCACCCGCAGACGGATGGATAGACTGAGAGAGTCAATCAGATTCTGGAGGACATGTTGAGAGCTTGTGCACTAGATTATGGATCTAGTTGGGAGACAACTTGCCCTACGCGGAGTTCTCGTACAACAACAGATACCAGGCCAGTTTGAAGACGACACCGTTCGAAGCCCTGTATGGAAGGAGGTGCAGGACACCGTTGATGTGGGATGAAGTTGGAGACCGCCAGTTGTTTGGACCGGATTTGATTAAGGAGTCTGAAGAGAAGGTTAAGTTGATTCGAGATAGACTGAAGGTAGCTCAGTCCCGACAGAAGAGTTACGCAGACTCGAAACGCAAGGAGGTAGCCTATGAAATCGGAGACAGAGTATATCTACGAGTGTCACCCCTACAAGGAGTTAAACGTTTTGGAGTCAAGGGAAAGTTAGCCGCGAGATTTGTAGGACCGTACCATGTTTTGGAACGCATGGGAGAGGTTGCCTACAAGTTGGAGTTACCCGAAGGACTGTCAGGAATTCATGATGTGTTTCACGTTTCCCAGTTGAAGAAGTACCATGCAGAGATGGCCGATATTCCTTTGAGAGATATAGTGCCCCTGGAAGCAATTCAGTTGGATAGCGATTTGACATATGAGGAGAAACCTGACAAAATTCTCGAGTTTGCCAGCCGAGTTACTCGCAGCAAGGTTATCAAGTTTTGCAAAGTTCAGTGGAGCCACCATACTGAGGAGGAAGCCACCCGGGAAAGAGAGGATGATCTACGCAAGGACCACCCACAACTATTTTCTAGCCAACCCGAATCTCGAGGACGAGATTCATCTTAAGGGGGGTAGGTTTGTAACATCCCAAATTTTCAACTTGGAATGTTATACATAGGTCATTCAAGCATATCATATTTTATCGCATTTCATTTCACGATCCTCGAAATCCTAAGCAACTCAAGGACCCACGGAGAGAGTTGGGGATTTCACGTTCTTCATATTTGAATTTTATCAAATATTGAGACAAGGATCATTTTGGTTTTAATAATTTTTCTCTCCGAAAATATTTAGTATAAAAATATATGAGAGGAGATAATATAACTTCTCCAAAATAAATGAAATATTGGAGGAAAATATTAAAATCATAAATAAATTTAATTGGATTTTATCCCAATTTTATTTGAATTAGGAAAAATATACGTTTTTCAAAATTGCATTATAGGCCTAAATAGATGTTCACTTTGTCCGCAATATTTTTAGAGGACCGTAAAAATTTATTTCAGGATTTTTGGAGTCCGTTTAGTATTTCTTTTATTCATTTTTTCCGCGTCAGGATTTATTTTAAAAAACAAAGCACCGACCTAACGGGCCGTGTCCGACTAGGACTCCAGCCTGGCCGGCCTTTATAAGCCGGGAGGCCCTAGGCCCCGCCCCAAGCCACGAGCCCCGCCGCCCTAACCCTAGCGCCGCCCAGCCGCCGACGCCGCCGCCTCACGCCGCCGCCCCGCGCCGTTGCCTCGCGCCGTGCCGCCGTCCTGCACAGCCGCCGCCCCACCGGAGCCGCGCCACCGCCGTCCCGCCGCCGCCGCCGACCTCACCGGAGGTAGCCGCCGTTCGTCGGTTTTCTCAGAAAACCGATCGGTTTTTCCTAAAACCCTAGATCTAGTTTTTTTAAATAGATCAGTTCAGTTTTTTTTTGGTTTATTTATTTAGCGAACGTTCGTCCGTACGTTCGTTTTAACGAACGTTGTTCGTCGGCTAGTCACAGACAGTGAAGGTTCGTTCGTTAGCCTGTTCATTAGTTTTTTCTTTTTCCAGGGTTTTTCCGCGATTATTTCCGATCGCGATTTCTACCTTAATCTTCGATCTAGTATATCTTTTCGCTCGTTTATCCAAATCAAGTGAAACAAGCCCTAGATCTTCGTCTCGAAGCCCTTTTTCTGTTTAACAACTTGAACAAGATTTTGGTATTGTAAAATTTGACTTTAGTCCAGATTAGTAATCGGATTTTGTTTCTTTCGCAGTTTGTGTTTCATTGCTCCGTTTGCTTTGATACTTTTTGCAAACCGGAGTTGTTCAGTTGAACTTTCTGGTTAGATCTTTTTATTTGAGATTTACCCGTGCATCTTTGCTTGATTGCTTATGTATGCTATTGTTTGTTTGCGATAGAGTTCCCGGAGTGCGAAGCGTGCTATTACGAGTCACTAGGTTTTGCGGATCGTCAGCAAGGCAAGTAACACATTGATCATACTCTTTCATACCCAGTTTTTATGCATTAGTTAAAATCCTCAAACATTGCATGATTAGGATGTGATTAACTTGTGGGTATTGGGAAGTAGTTGATGAGGTAGAACCTATTACCTGTTTTATTATCAAACCCTAGGGAGTTACTTCTATGTTATGCTTATATTGCCATGCTATGCTCGTAGACGTGGATTGGGTTTGAGTGTATCCATGACAAATGTGAGATGGTTTATTTAATGGTTTAACTTAAGGTGGCAACTTTAATACACATCTGGGTGGATTGTTGGTTTTGGGCACCTGGGGTTATACCAGTGTTGTCCTAGGATATCCCGGGGTTATACCGTGTGATCCTCCTATGGTCTGCCACCCAGGCTCAAAGGGATCATAAGATCATTCATGCTAGAAACTTCCGTGTGCAGCCACAAGCTATTATGGGCTCTAGCATAGTTGAGTAGGTTGCATGACCTCTTCCAGTGGTAGGCTAGCAGATGTAGGGGATGTAGGTTGGTACTGTCTACCCGGGGTTAGAGTTAATGCTTCTGAAAGACTGTGTCTCGGTCATCCGTTTCTCAAACACCATGCAGTGCGAGAAATCCAACGGAGGAGATCGAGTCTTGTGGGGAAAAGTGCACAAACCTCTGCAGAGTGTACAAACTAATCATGGTTAGCCGAGTCCCCGGTTATGGACATCTTGAGTATCTGGTTCTTGGATTATCATATGGATCTCATCACTCTAAATTAATTTGTTGGGTTAATGATTATTTTAATTGGGATTGAGATGGGGGTACCATTCTCAATGTTTCAACCACCATGAAAGTTAAATAAAGTATTTTCCTTTGTTTTACGAAAAATTGGCTTTTCGCAAAAACATTATAACCATAGAGCCTCCACCAGCCATATATGCATGTAGTGATAGCATTTATCTGTTCATTGCTCTACTGTGTTATATTGCCAGCATATTCCATGTGTTGACCCGTTTTCGGACTGCAACATATCATGTTGCAGACTTTTCAGACAAGGAGTAAGGTGCGATAGGTCATTTGTCATACACTCAGCTATGCCGTTGGAGTTGATGGACTCACTTTATCTTCCAAGCCTTCCGCTGTTATCATTTTTAGATGGCCTTAAGCCATATTTATTGTAATAAGTTCTCTTTTGGAGACATTCGATGTAATAAGTGTGTGATTGCTACTCTGTTATAAATCCTTCGAGTACTGTGTGTGTCAGCATTACCGATCCAGGGATGACACTGAACACAGAGACTTGACCGTCTGAGGTCGGGTCACTACAAGATGGTATGAGAGCACACGCTGAATGTAGAACACGACCACTAAGATGAGCCATAGGTCACTCTTCTCTACTCATTTCTAACTCCTCTCCATTTTCTACTCTTTAGGATGGCGGACTCAAGGAACAAGTTTGCACAACTGGATGAAGACACACCCTTTGGACGACACTTGAAGGAAGTCACTAGATACCTGAACATTGGAATACCAAGCTTCATCGGGACCTACACCGCCACTTTACGAGAAGAGGAGCGCTGGATGATCCGAGTTCAAGTTCCAGGAAGTACATTTACGCCAGTCATTGAGCCCATAGAGTTTTCCTTCGATGCACCAACCTGGAGTTTAGGCAAGAGCATGGCAGCCCACATCGCCATTCCCGTGTAAATAGTTTTATTTATTTTTTTGTGTTGGGGATCGTTGCAGAAATTAAAAAAATTCTACGCATCACCAAGATCAATCTATGGAGAGACTAGCAACGAGAGAGAGGGGAGTGCATCTTCATATCCTTAAGATCGTGATGCGGAAGCGTTACAAGAACGCGGATGAAGGAGTCGTACTCGTAGCGATTCAGATCGCGGTTGATTCCGTTCTAAGTGCCTAACAATGGCGCCTCCGCGTTCAACACACGTACAGCCCGGGGACGTCTCCTCCTTCTTGATCCAGAAAGGGGAGAGGAGAAGTTGAGGGAGTACTCCGGCAGCACGACGGCGTGGTGGTGGAGCTTGCAGTTCTCCGGCAGGGCTTCGCCAAGCACTACGAAGGAGGAGGAGGTGTTGGGGAGGGAGAGGGCTGCGCCAGGGGAAGGGGTGCGGCTCCCATGCGCCTCCCCAATATATATAGGGGTGGAGGTGGCTGGTTTCTTGCCCTCCAAGTCCATTGGGGCGTTGGCAAAGGTGGGGGAAAGAAATCCCATCATTTCCCTTCCCCACCGATTGTTATCCCCCCTTTTTAGGGATCTTGATCTTATCCCTTCGGGATATGATCTTATTCCTTCTAAGGGGGGATCTTGGTGCGCCTTGACCAGGGGTGTGGGGCCTTGCCCCCACTACCCACGTTCATGTGGGTCCCCCATGCATGTGGGCCCCACTCCGGAACCTTCTAGAACCTTCCCGGTACAATACCGAAAAATCCCGAACATTTTCCGGTGGCCAAAATAGGACTTCCCATATATAAATCTTTACCTCCGGAACATTCCGGAACTCCTCGTGACGTCCGGGATCTCATACGGGACTCCGAACAACATTCAGTAACTGCACACTAATTCCCATAACAACTCTAGCGTCACTGAACCTTAAGTGTGTAGACCCTACGGGTTCGGGAATCATGCAGACATGACCGAGACAGCTCTCTAGCCAATAACCAACAGCGGGATCTGGATACCCATGTTGGCTCCCACATGTTCCACGATGATCTCATCAGATGAACCACGATGTCGGGGATTCAATCAATCATGTATACAATTCCCTTTGTCAATCGGTACGTTACTTGCCCGAGATTCGATCGTCGGTATCCCAGTACCTCGTTCAATCTCGTTACCGGCAAGTCACTTTTACTCGTTCTGTAACACATCATCCCGTGATCAACTCTTTGGTCACATTGAGCTCATTATGATGATGTCCTACCGAATGGGCCCAGAGATACCTCTCCGTCACACGGAGTGACAAATCCCAGTCTCGATTCGTGCCAACCCAACAGACACTTTCGGAGATACCCATAATGTGCCTTTATAGCCACCCAGTTACGTTGTGACGTTTGCCACACCCAAAGCATTCCTACGGTATCCGGGAGTTGCACAATCTCATGGTCTAAGGAAATGATACATGACATTAGAAAAGCTTTAGCAGACGAACTACACAATCTTGTGCTATGCTTAGGATTGGGTCTTGTCCATCACATCATTCTCCTAATGATGTGATCCCGTTATCAACGACATCCAATGTCCATGGTCAGGAAACCGTAACCATCTATTGATCAACGAGCTAGTCAACTAGAGGCTTACTAGGGACATATTGTGGTCTACGTATTCACACATGTATTACGGTCTCCGGTTAATACAATTATAGCATGAACAATAGAAAATTATCATGAACAAGGAAATACAATAATAACCATTTTATTATTGCCTCTAGGGCATATTTCCAACATCTTGTTCATTGGGGGTCGAGAGGAGTAGACCATAATGAAAATGTTGAAGTGGCTCTTATATGCATTATTGCTGATTTAACAAAGAGCCCATATTACCTTGTCTTCTCCTTTGTATCAGATGCTTGCAGATTCCAGCTTAGTCCAATGCACGTGCACTATTATTATAATCCACACCGTTCGGTCGTGCAAGTGAAAGGCAATAATGACGATATATTATGGATTGATTGAGATGAGAAAAACTGGTATGAACTCGACCTATCTTGTTTTTGTAAATATGATTAGTTCATCGTTCCTGATGCAGCCTATTATGAATGAAACATGTTTGCAACGACAATTAGAGATTATAGTTGCTTATGCCATGCTTAATTAGCTAGGAGTTTATAATGGTTTACCTTGCTTGCCAACATGCTATAAAAATGGTTGTGATGTGGTATGATAGGGTGGTATCCTCCTTTGAACGATTCGAGTGACTTGACTTGGCACATGTTCACGCATGTAGCTGAAACAAAATCAACATAGCCTTCACGATATTTATGTTCATGGTGGATTATATCCTACTCATGCTTGCACTCAATGTTTATTAATTTTAATGCATGTTCATAACTGTTGTCGCTCTCTAGTTGGTCGCTTCCCAGTCTTTTTCTAGCCTTCACTTGTACTAAGCGGGAATACTGCTTGTGCATCCACTTCCATAAACGCCAAAGTTATTCCATATGAGTCCACCATACCTTCCTATATGCTGTATCTACCTGCCGTTCCAAGTAAATTTGTATGTGCCAAACTCTAAACCTTCAAATGAAATTCTATTTTGCATGCTCGAATAGCTCATGTATCAACTAGGGCTGTCTATATCTTCCATGCTAGGCGGGTTATTCTCAAGAGGAGTGGACTCCGCTCCGCACTCACGAGAAAATGGTTGGTCACCGGGATGCCCAGCCCCATGATCAAATCAAATCAAAATAACCGCAAGCAAAACTCCCCCAGGACTGTTGCTAGTTGGAGGCACCCGTTGTTTCGGGCCGGCCATGGATTGATGCTTGTTGGTGGCGGGGGAGTATAAACTTTACCATTCTGTTTGGGAACCGCCTATAATGTGTGTAGCATGGAAGATATCGAGATCTCTCGGTTGTTATGTTGATAATGAAAGTATGCCGCTCAAAATATTATTCATCTCTGCTTCAAACTCGAGCTCTGGCACCTCTACAAATCCCTGCTTCCCTCTGCGAAGGGCCTATTGATAATCCCCAAGTGCAGGGAATCATCGTAGCAATTCCCAAAGGTGGAAGTGATAAGTATGGAGTGTCGAAACCACAAGGAGCTAAAGGTAAGATCAATATTCTCTCAAGTCCTATCTGCTATTGATACGACTCTACGTACACCGAACGTTTGCTTCCAACTAGAAACGAGAAATAAAACTACGTTGTGGGTATGAAGAAGATAACTCTGCATGATATCGGAGAGTTAAAATATAAAAGTAGGTGTTGTTATCATAAAGTTAGAATAAATTACTAAATATTATAAATAATGAGTGTGGAATAATGATGGGTCGGTGTGTGAAATTGTCCTAGGCAATTGTTAACAAGATCGGTAATCACTATTGCAATTTCATATGAGGGAGAGGCATAAGCTAACATACTTTCTCGTCTTGGATCATATGCACTTATGATTGGAACTCTAGCAAGCATCCGCAAAATACTAAAGATCATTAAGGTAAAACCCAACCATAGCATTAAAGCATCAAGTCCCCTTTATCCCATACGCCGTGACCCACTTATCCGTGTTTATGCTTCTGTCACTCAAGCAACACAGACAATAAGTAAACCATGGACATATTGCAACACCTTACAACGGGAATCCCTCATGCTTGCGCGACACGGAGGGCTCCATAGGACAGCTCCAAAATAAAACATACAACTCATACCAATCTAGATCATCAATCAACCCAAAGACAAAGGATATCTACTCAAAACATCATAGGATGGCAACACATCATTGGATCATAATATGTGGCATAAAGCAACATGTTAAAGTAGGGATTACAGCGGGGTGCGGGAGAGTGGACCGCGTAAAAGAGATAAGGATGGTGATGATGATGGTGATGTTGATGAAGACGATCACCGCGGCGATGATTCCCCTCCTGATGGCACTCTGGTGCCACCGAGAGAGAGGAGGAGAGGTTCTCCCCCTTGTGCTTCCTCCTCCATGGCCTCCCCCTAGATGGGGAGAGGTTCTGCCTCTGGTCCTTGGCCTTCATGGTGATGATGGCCCATCCGGGATCCTCCTCCATGGCCTCCGGTGATGATGGCCCCCTCCGGCAGGGTGCCAGAGAGGTCCTAGATTGATTTCTCGTGGCTATAGAGGCTTGCGGCGGCGGAACTTCCGATCTAGGTTAATTTCTGGAGGTTTGGGTATTTATAGGAGAGGTTGGCATCAAGAACAAGTCAGGGGGCCCCACGGGTAGTCCACAAGGCATAGGGGCGCGCCCAGGGGGGTGGGTGGGCGCGCCCCCACCCTCGTTGGGCCCATGGGACTCCCCTCCGGTAGATTTTTGTTCCAATATTTTTTATATTTTCCAAAAAAATTCTCCGTTGATTTTTAGCGCATTCCGAGAACTTTTATTTCTGCACAAAAACAACGCCACGGTAGTTCTGCTGAAAACAACGTCAGTTCGGGTTAGTTCTAATCAAATCATACCAAAATCATATAAAACTATTGTAAACATGGCATGAATACTTCATAAATTATAGATTCGTTGGAGACGTATCAGCATCCCCAAGCTTAATTCCTGCTCGTCCTCGAGTAGGTAAATGATAAAAGAAATAATTTATGAAGTGTGAATGCTAGCAAGTACATAAGTTTGATCAATGATAATTCCAATCACTTTTACTAGCATCATTATATATCATAACAGTAGCCCATCTCATAAAACTTTTCATGATCAAGTAATAAGCTATTCACATGTTAAAGTATATATCATAAACTTTCTTGAAACTAACAAACTATATTCTCAGTCATCAAACAATTGCAATTCATCTTATTTTCAGGAAGGGTCTATGTCAGAGCTTTGATTTAGCAAACTCCACACACTCAACTATCATTTAATCTTTCACAATTTCTAACACTCACGTGATATTTATGGGTTCAAAGTTTTAATCGGACACAGAGAAAGATAGGGGCTTATAGTTTTGCCTCCCAACCTTTTACCTCAAGGGTAATGTCAACAATAATAATTCATGATAACTTACATCCAATTGGATATATATATATATATATATATATATATATATATATATATATATATATCAGGATCTTTCCAACACAATGTGCTTGCCAAAGGATAAAATGTAAAATTGAAAGGTGAAGATCGCCATGACTCTTGTATAAGGTATAAGACAAGAATAAAAGATAGGCCCTTCGCAGAGGGAAGCAGAGGTTGTCATGTGCTTTTATAGTTGTATGCACAAAATCTTAATGCGAAAGAACGTCACTTTGTATTGCCACTTGTGATAGGGACCTTTATTATGCAGTCCGTCGCTTTTATTGCTTCCATATCACAAGATCGTATAAAGCTTATTTTCTCCACACTAATAGATCATACATATTTAGAGAGTAATTTTTTACTGCATGCAATAATGACAACTTACTTGAAGGATCTTACTCAATCCATAGGTAGATATGGTGGACTCTCATGGCAAAACCGGGTTTAAGGATATTCGGAAGCACAAGGAGTATCTCTACTTGGTGCAAAGAATTTGGCTAGCATGAGGGGGAAAGGCAAGCTCAGTATGTTGGATGATCCATGAAAATATACTTTATTTTGGATATAAGAAAACATAACCCATTACGTTGTCTTCCTTGTCCAACATCAACCTTTTAGCATGTCATATTTTAATGAGTGCTCACAACTACAAAAGATGTCCAAGATAGTATATTTATATGTGAAATCTCTCTTCCTTCAATATTCTTTCATGAATTGTTCAAGTGACCAATTCTGCGTTTGCTAACTTTCAAATAAGTTACTACCTATACTTATTCTGTGTGAAGTCATTACTCCCCAAGGTATAAGCATATGAAACATATATAAATTCAGATTTATGATATTCAATTCATTCAACCATTTACTCATAGGATATATGTGAAGCACATGAGTAAATGACAAACTACTCCAAAACATATAAGTGAAGAACACTGAGTAGTCAAATAATTAACTAGCCATGGGAGGATTCTTTTTCATTCAATATGTCAGATCCAATGATTTTATTCAAACAGCAAGTAAAATTTAAAATACACTCCAAGCAAAACCCATATCATGTGACGAATAAAAATATAGCTCCGAGTAACACTACAAAAAAAAGACACATCCGTGACATTTTGGGCCGAACAAAATTTTTTCTGTCATACATATGACACTTCTATGACGATAATTGTGACAAAACCGAGTATCATCATAGATGTGGTGGGCTCCTACTTCTATGACAAAAAAATCATGACAGAAAATGGGCTTTTCGTCCTGGGCGGGCCGAAGACGCAGCTGCATGACATTCTTTGGGTCGTCCATGACGGAAAAAACCGTGGTAGAAGCGAGGGCGAGGAAAATTTCGGGGAGTTCCCGGTTACGGTGGGAGGTCGGGGGCCGAGCGATGCGCGTTTCTCTCGTACACATACGCGCGTGTGTGCGAGGCGTTGGCTCTAACTGAACCCGAGCGAGGCGTTGGGTTCTAACTGAACCCGAGCAATTGCACTGCGGGCTACGCGTTACTGAACCCGAGCGATCGATCGATGGCTGTTAACTGAACCCGATCGAGCGATTCCTTCGCTACTGCTGCGAACTGAAGCCGATCGATTGGATGAACAGTGAGCGTTGTGGGGGGGGGGGTGGATGAACAGTGAGCGGTGGCGTTGCCTCTGGATGAACAGGACCCCGTGGTGTGGAGGGCTGGATGAACAGTAGACGGTGGAGGGGTGCCCGTGGAGGGGTGGTTCAACAGGACCCCGTGGTGTGGAGGGCTGGATGAACAGTAGACGGTGGATGGGTACCCGTGGAGGGGTGGTTGAACAGGACCCCATGGTGTGGAGGGCTGGATGAACAGTAGACGGTGGAGGGGTGGTTGAACAGTAGCCGGTGGAGTAGCGCGCGGTGGAGGCTGGATGAACAGGAGCCCGTGGAGGCTGGAGGAGGTCGACAGTGGAGATGAACAGTATCCCGTGGAGTCCCGTTTTGCGGTACGCCGCACCCCTCCAGATCAATAGGACCCCCGTTTCGACTGTAGCGCTCCAACACAAGTCCATTTCCTCCGTTTTGCGGTACGCCACACCCTTCCGATCAACAGGACCCCCGTTTCGACCGTAGGAGGTCCGTTTCCTCTATTTTGCAGTACGCCAAACCCCTCCCGATGAACATGATCCCGTTTCGAACGCGGCCAGTCGAACACAAGGCCGTTTCCTCCGTTTTGTGGTACGCCAGGCCTCGTTTCCATCGCCTGTTCCGTCCAAGCCCTCCCGATGAACATGACCACGCATTCCGTTCCAACCCAGCCGGTTGGATCCCACGCGTTCTGTTGCCTCCTGATTAACACGACGCATTCCGTTGCCTCCCCATGAACACGACGCATTCCGTTGCCTCCCCATGAACACGACGACGACGCTGTTTCTCCGTTTCGACCCAGCCATGTACACGAGCCCTGGCCGTACGTATGCGCGAGTAGGCGTTCAAGACCCTGCCCGTATGTACGTACGTGGCCATATTTTCTTTCTTGCACCCTGGCCGTTGTACGTACGTGTACATGCTACGTGCGCGCCTCTACTACGACACGTACGCGCCTCTACTACGACACGTGCGCGCCTCTACATCGACCAGTATATATGTACGTACACGTTCGCGACCAGAATGACAACGCTACGTACGCTTCGACTAGGTGGGTCCCGACTATCAGGCACTTCCTTGCCTGCGAAGATGTAGCTGGTGGGTCCCAGCAGTCACGGGGGCGAATCGTTTTCTTTTTTTTGCCCGGACGCACTTCCTTGCATGCGAAGGTGTAGCTGCTGGGTCCCAGCAGTCAGGGGGGGATCTTTTTTTTGCCCGGACGCACTTCCTTGCGTGCGAAGATGTAGCTGGTGGGTCCCAGCAGTCAGGGGGCGAATCGTTTTTTTTTCGGACGCACTTCCTTGCGTGCGAAGATGTAGCTGGTGGGTCCCAGCAGTCAGGGGGAAACGTTTTTTTTGCAAAATACGGTGGCCCGTCCGGTGGGTCCCCACTGTCAGGTGGAGGAATAATTATTTTGCGCATAATAAGGAGGCACTTCCTTGCTGCGGCCGTGGACCCAGCTATCAGCCTCTCCACGTACAGTCCGCGTCCGATGGAAGCCATTCCTTGACCACGTTGACCACGCCACGTCGAGAGCACCAGGGCGGTGGACGACGGCGAGGCCTAGGAAGGGGACGAAGCAGAGCCGGGGAAGACGTGGCAGTGGATGCCCACGCGTAGAGGAGTATGAGGGTTCACTCGTTCGGCTGCGGTGTGAGGCTGCCGTCGCCGCAGAATAACAGGGGGTGTGGGTGCGTAGAGGGATGGCCTGGCCAGCGGTGGGAGTAGTAGGGGCGGTGAGGCCTCCGCGGCATCACAGCCAGCCATGGGCGGCAGGAGCAGGCGGCACGACCGGCGCTGCTTTGGGTGGCTGGAGCAAGAAGACCAGAGGTTGAAGAAGCACTACGCCCGTTGGATGGACATCATATGGTCAATGGAGCTAGAATCGTTCATATATTGACTAAAGTTGACAAAGGCCTCCGTCCCAGTCAACTTAGTAGGCCCACAAGTCAGCCTCCCACCAAGGTGGGTCCCAGCTAGCAGGGGGTATTCATTTTTTTGTGCGTAATGAGGCACTTCCGGTGGGTCCGAGCTGACACCGGGGGGATCGTTTTTTCGCGAAATACGGTGGCCCTTCCTGTGGGTCCCAGCAGTCAGGGGGAAACGTTTTTTTTCGCGAAATACTGGTGGCCCGTCCGGTGGGTCCCTGCTGTCAGGTGGAGGAATAATTATTTTCCGCGTAATAAGGAGGCACTTCCTTGCGGCTGCCGTGGACCCAGCTGTCAGCCTCTCCACGTACAGTACTCTTCCGATGGAAGTCGGTCGTTGACTACATTGACCACGCCGCGCCGAGAGCACCACGGCGGTGGACGACGGCGAGGCCTAGGAAGGGGACGACGCGGAGCCGGGGAAGACGCGGCAGTGGAAGCCCGCGCGGAGAGGAGTACGAGGGTTCACCGGTTGGGCTGCGGTGTGAGGCTGCCGTCGCTGCAGAATAACAGGGGGTGTGGGTGAGTAGAGGGCTGCCCTGGTCAGCGGTGGGAGTAGTAGGGGGCGCTGAGGCCTGCGCGGCAGCACAGCCGACCACGGGAGGCGGGAGTAGGCGGTCCCGCCGGCGCTGCTTTGGCGGCTGGAGCAAGAAGATCAGAGATTGAAGAAACACGACGGCCGTTGGATTGACATCCAACGGTTACGTCCGCTAGAATCGTTTGTTGACGTATATAATAACTAAAAAAATCTTGCATACGCGTCAACTAAACAGGCCCACAAGTCAGACCACTCCCTCTTTTTTTAATAATTTATATATAGCTCATGGAAACTTCTTATGCAATTTATTGCAGTCATTTTTTTGGTTGGCCAGGGCCAATTTCGCATATTTCTGTGGGTTCCAAACTATTTTTAATACCGAAATGTCGAGCCAGATTTAAAGTACTTTGAAGATATATGTAAATTAGGTTAATGCCCAGTGAAATAGGAATCTGAAAGTGTGAAAAAAATCAGAAATTATAAAGTAATTGCCAATTTGTCATCTGTTTTTATATTTACAACCCATTTCATATTACTTTCAAGATTTGCAGGCGTCTTGAAAGAGTTGCAGCCCATCAGGGCGTAGAAAAATAAGTAGGCATGCATTGGGTATTCTTCGGAAAAAAATAAACTAGGCTCATTTTCACAAAGAAAAAATAGCTAGGCTGGTCACATGGTGAACATAAAATATAAGCCTGGGCTAGACGGGCCACAGCCCAGTTCAAACCCTGCTCCGTCTCAACAATACCAAACAAAAAAAATACTGCTCGAGTAGCTACGTCCCAGGTGTCAGCCGATCTTGTGCTGTTCTCTTGTCTATTGACTATATACGCTCACAATGTCGTGGGTCCCAGATGTCAGGAAAACACTAGGAGGAAGCATTTTATTTTTCCATACGCTGACGTGGTGGGCTACATCTGCCGATTCCTGTTGTTTGTTGACCATGTTGACAACGCGAGAGGGCGGCGCCGCGGCGAGTGCACCAAAGCGCGCGGAGGACGTCGGCGTTAACGATTTAGAAGACGGTGGGGCAGCGATGCGTGCGCTGAGGCGCAGCCAGCCGTGGGAGGCGGAAGCAGGCGGCCCCGCCGGGGCTGGTTTGGTTTTGGCGGCTGGAGGAAGACAGGACTGAAGAAACACGACAGACTGTAAAAGCAGCAGGAGTACTTAACAACCTTAACTGAAACCAGCAGGGGCACTTAACAACCAAAGCTGAAAGCAGTATGAGTACTTATACAGGTTCAACCGTACAAAGCACGCCTCGAATAGTGCTACTTTGCTTACAGTTAACCAAGGGTGAGGCCGCCAAGCCCCAAGACAAGGCCCAGGCGCCACCCCGCGCATCCACAACCTTCTGAAAGCGGCTTCATCTCGCAACGTGGTCAATAAACAGGATATTCGCTTTAGAGCCATGGAAAAGCATGAACATAATCTTCTGTCCTATTCTCCAAGATGGACGGGCCTTCATTATTTGAGACCACCCATGAATAAGTATCTTTTCACCTCCAAGGGGAATTGAGTAGGTCGACATAAACATCATGTTGTGACCAAGCTCAAGTCTAACCCGACCATGGTCAGGCATCTGTATAGGAACAATAGAACTCGACAGTTTCTATTTCGAGAAGATCACAGCTGTAAAACTGTGTATAAGCAATAGTTTATGAACAACATATATAACAGAAAACAGCTCGTACCATAAGTTTCTCGACACAGTTGGACCTGTTCAACGAGTGCAGCAGTGGCACACATATCCCACGTGGCCTTCCACCATTGAAACGCCCCACAAGGACCTCAAGACGATCAATAAAGTGTAGGAACTTGTTGATGTCGATCTAGTCAACTTCAGTGCCATTAGTAACAGCCGAGTTATTACAGAGTAACAAACGAGCAGACTGCTTAACTCTGAAAAAACCTACACGTGCCACCAATTATAAGAAAATATTAGTTAGAAGTAGCATCTTCGTGAGAGATTCGTTGCTACTTCTAAAGTTAAATTGTGATTAGTTAGATAGAATAGGTGGATTAAGAAGTAATCGAGGCAACAAGCAAGAACCAGATACAAAACTAACATGGATGAACAATTGGAACAACGTCGGGGTGGAAGATCGCAGTGAAGATGAGACCAGGTTCTGCTATTTCCATCAACATTCGTGCGCCAACTTTCAGTCCGTAACACTTGAGGAAGTTTATCCAAGTTCAGCCATAAAAAAGAAGCGATCTTCTTGGTTCATGAACCCAACTCGGAACTTATATCCATGGCTTGTCTTCACTGTGACCATTAAACTAGTGTATCCAGTTATGGCAAGGCCGAGCATCTTGAGTACATGTGTTCTGGCAGAGCAAATAATACACTGCAGGAAAAATAATATGAGAACACAGCATGTTCAAAAAACCCCCACCCTCCAGGATAGAAAAGAGGATTCTAGGAACATACTGTGTGCGTTTCAAAATGCTGTGTTAGGATGAGAAGGAACAAGTGTGGCGTCTCGCCGAGGGCGCAGAAACCTGTAGGGTACTCGCACTTTGGGCACTGCAAATGAAACACACTAGATTCAGTAGGAAGAAGAATGCATCAACGGCGGCGGCTGCCATCCTAGGATTACCTGCGACCAAGGGACTTGGATTTATCGGGGATGGATGAAGAATTCGTACCTGGTTCTCCATGAGAAAACCATATGCAATCGCCGAGAGGGGGTTTTCTCTAACAAGCAGACGAGGGAGAAGGGGATTCAGGCCCAGTGAAATATTGCCGCTTTGTCCGTCCAGCTTACTGCTAAAGCTGGAAAGGGGGGTTGTGATTTGACGGCTCATTGGGCATTACTGCGGTGCTACGACCGGGGTGTGTCTACCGTGAAGTTGTGCACTCTAATTTGTGCATATGGCACGTGGACCCCGTTGCCGGTTGCCCCACATATCAGCGAAAGGAAGTAGAAAGACAGGAGTAACTAGTTACACATAAATATATTTTTTGACAGAGAGATACTCCCTCTGTAAAGAAATATACAAATCTTTTATATCACAGGCTCACCTTGCCGAGAAATATACTCCCTCTGCAACGCACGGGCATTATGGGGGTTCAGCTTTTTTATGGGGGTTCAGCTGAGAATATAATACTCAGATAGGCCCACGGTTCTAGACTTTGGGCCGCAGGTGGACCCTGCATCTTTTATATTGCAACCGATCGGTACGGCGCTGGTTTTAGATGCCGTCGCAAGGCGAATACACAAAATTGAATAAAGCACGGCAGCTGTTGGAATGAAATCGAACGACAGTTCCTAACCAGCAATCAGAGTTGCAATTCTACCAACGATATACCATGTGATAAATAATACTGTCATACTACTTATACACACAGGACACTTGTTTCACCATGCCAGATTATTACATCAAAATCTCTCGGAGGATAGATCAGTTCGGCAGTTGCGTGCTGCTACTGAAGAATTTCAAAGTTGATTTGGACCAGCTCTCCTTGCCGAGAAAGTTCGATTTTGACATCATCCCCTACCGCAAGATATGATTTAGTTTTGAACCTTGACCATCCTTTAGCATCAATCATCATGCGACCATCCTTTGTACTTACGGTATATTGAGCAGGTTCATTCACACCAAGGCTGCGCATGGTAAGAGAAACTTGGCCGCGGTCGCCCGGATTGTTGAACGACTCCCTCGTTGCTCTAGGAATTCTCTGTTTGCAAACAAGAAGACATACCCAAATAGTTAGATCAACACAGTGAATCATGTGAAACAACATGGAAAGAAAAAAGAACGAAGCACTTGGGTGGCCAATGCTTACCAAGAAGGTGGACATGTCGGTTTTTGTAAGGACTTTGGTATATGAAGTGCGAACTGTAGCCCAGTCGGTTGCCGGTGCAACTGCACGGGCCGGAGCAGATGCAAGTGCAAGTGTTGGTGCAGGTGCCGAAGCCGCTGCTGCTGCCGGAGATGGTGCTCCTTGTAGAGCAGGTGCCGGTGTCGATGCCCGATCCTCCGGTAGATCAGACTGATCCGCTGACGCGGTCGGTGCCCTATCCTCAGCTGGATTAGACTGAGCTGCTGCCGCTGTCAGTGCTAGAGCAACTGCCGGTGCTCGATCTGTGCGAGACAGCGGCGATCGTGTCTGGTCTGCTATGATCAGCTTTCTAACTTGACTAGGATCCGTGACCGTGATCCAGTTTTTTTCTTCATTTCTTTTAAACGCGAGAAGGACTAATTGTGGCATTTTTGTTAAACCAAACTGCAGTTCATCATAGGGATTCAGCTTGTACTCAGACAACAGACTGATCCAATTTTTCTAGTAATATAAGTGATGGACAGTGCCTTCGTTACTGACACGACATAAGAAGTGAAACCTGCAAAAACAGCCATCGTAGAGCAAACCAAACAGTTTATTCTGTGATGAATGTCACATGGCAAAACCTGCATCATAAAATTACAGGAAAAGAAAGAAAACATGACATTAAATCAATAAGATTTAGACAGTAAATCAATAAGATTTAATTGATGTGACATGAGTGAATCCTTACCAGGAAATCACTATGTTGAAGTACTAAACAGAAGATTGATCGTCCAACTACAGGTGGCATGCAGGGGCCCCGCCTACTCCCACAAGCAGGACAGTCCAAAGGTCGTGACAAATCGTATGGACCGAACATCCATGGGACTGGAAATCCTGGTGGGTGCGACAAACCCTGCAATGCATACAGATATTGGAGTGTAACCATAATTGATAAACCGTCCTCACAAAAAATATGATCTGGATACTTCAAAATATACAGACTGAATTGAGTGGACAGACATTAACATAGAGATTAACATAGACCGTTCACACACCAAAAGCGGCAGTACTAATAAACAATACAGGGTTCACAAACACAAATCAAGTACTAAACAATAGTACTTACTACAGACAAGCAAAGGTGCACTAACTAAACTTTGCAGACTATTTCTTGCCACCGACCTACGGGATGAACCCCGCATAATTGACCAGACCATGGACTTCGTGTGAGATGTCTACATGCACCATCACCATCTTGTCAACCTTGGAGAACCTAACAGAGTGGTCTTTCCACTCATAAACATGATGATGAAGATAGGCCGCATCAGATTTGTTGGGAAGCTTTACAAGAACCACACCCTTCGTAATCGAAGGCACAACCAGGAAATTGTTGTGGTCAAGTACATTCTCGAGAACACGCCTGACAACAATGCTACAGGAAAACACTAGTTCAGGACACGTGGCGACAAGGATACAGCAGCTGGATAGTTCAGCAGTAGAACTCATCATCAGGTCTTCCAGTTCACACAGCATGACTTTGAGAACTTCATCTCCACCGCGGACCTGGTTCTAATTCAAACAGAAACCATATTTTATTACTACCTCCGTTCAGAAATATAAGATAATTTTTGATATTATACTCCATATATGACTACATATACACACAGAAATGAGTGAACAAAGACACTAGAACATGTCTTCAAAGGCATGAGAGCAGAGGGATTACATGCAATATCCATGACACAAGTTACTGAGGCAAGTATACCCTCTTAAAAGGTAGCATTGATGTTCATAAAGTACTCCCTCCGTCCCAAAATTCTTGTCTTACATTTTTCTAGATACGGATGTATCAAGTCACATTTTAGTATTAGATACATCCGTATCTAGACAAATCTAAGACAAGAAATTTGGGACAGAGGGAGTAGTTGAAAGTAATCTATAATAAATCAGTGTCAACTTCTCGCATGTTTTGGTCAAAAGAGGAATTTAGAGCTGTCATTTGGCACACTAAAATCACATGCAAGATCACCCAAAAAGTTGTACTACCAGTACTAGTACTGCGTGTTAGATGAAAAAACACAATCAAGATCGAGAAAAAGATCGTCAACAAGAGACATTACCTGGACTTGATTAATGAGGGATCCCGGAGAGGGGGGCTTGGACAGGGCGATGGCTTTGAGCTTGTTTGCGGTAGTCTCGGCGGGGTGTTGCGCTTCTTCGTACCATGAGCCTCGACGGTTTTGGCCAGAGCCATAGACATCACGTCGGCCGGTGCTCCGGCGTCCATCCAAGAGAGGAAGCTAAGAGAGAAGAGTGAAAGGAGGAACGAGATGAGGGAGAAGCGAAGCGAGTGGGGGTTTTCTTCAAGAGAGGAAGCTGAGAGAGAGGAGTGAAATGATGGTTGCTTCGTCCGTCCCTGCTGGAAAGGAGGGGGTTTTGTGATTTGACGGCTCATTGGGCATTACTGCGGCGGTTCGATCGGGGTAGTCTACCGTCACTCTACTACGGAGTAATTTAGTGCATGGCTGGTGGACCCAGGTGCTGGCTGTCCCACACGTCGGCGAAAGTGAGTAATTTAGTGCATGGCTGGAGGAGGATCCGCACGGTAGAGCGTGCCCACTATTTTTCTGAAGAAAAAAATGATTACAGCAAGCATTTCCACTCTTACGATGGAGGAGTGCAAAACACGGCAGCCACTTGAACATACACAGTGCTCCTACTACTAGGCATGTGCAGTGGTTCATACGTCAGTACTACACAATCTTGTTGCTAGTGTAGTAAGATATGAGGATAACAAATGATGTTGTGCGCATGTCAACTACTCCTATATGTAACATAGTACCGCTTTTTCGACTGTCCAGTTGAGAATGAACGGTGAGATCAATGTTAACAGAACTAGGTCCACAGCGCATGGAGAGTACGGTGCTACAGTACTCCACGAAACATGAACCATATGAAGCACGAATAGTGTTAGGCAGGGTGTATGAAGGGTGCACGGGATGGGAGCAAAAGTTCCCTTCTCGACCCACTTTTGGGTGTTTGGCAGAGTGCATGAAGGGTGCATGAGTCCACACTAGTAGGTTGACAAAAATACACGAAGAGGAAACAACTATATTGAGATGAGAATGCAACCAAACACACCCACATGCTTTGTGCTACAGTGACTGATCTGCACCGTCTGAGTTTGATCTAACGGTCATGTTGCACCGAGACATGGACATGCCCATGCAGAGGGCGCCTAAACACCACCGAAGTCCCTCTGCTTCTCGAGGCGCACGACGTTGGTGATGCAGGGTGCAACCGCCCGCAGAGCCTGCTCCCGGTCGATGGGAGCCAGCTCGTCAAAGACAGCGTCCAATGGCACGAATGGATTCCGGTGACGGAGCCCTGAAAGGATTCACCCGGCAACGGTGACGGCAGCCCGCAACCCCTCCTTGTCCAGCTCAGCCCCCACCATGGCGGGGAGATGGCTCAGCTCCTCAGAGATATAGGTGAAGAAGGAGACCAAGTCAGGACGCCGCAGCTCGTTGAAGTCGACCGGGTGGTTGAACGGGTTTAGCCCGACGGCCGGCATCGTCGCGCTGGCACGACGGTAGGCATCGCGTAGCCGCAACACGTGCGTGGCAACTTGGTTCACCAAGTGGCCGAGGTGATCCTGGACCTCGTCACGATCGGCCCGCTCGCGCTCCAGCCGACTCCCCTGATGGCCTATCGTATCTCCCGCTTTCTGCAGCAATGCCGCCGACGCCTCGAGCATCTTTGTGGTGGACTGTGACGCCCGGATAATTAGGCTATAGTAATCCCACGTTAATGACGCCACGTCACCACGGTTACTGTTGATAATCTTGCGTTAGTTCGAAACCGGTTCGAATTCAAGTTCAAAATAAAGGCAAGCAACAAAAAATTTCAAATATCAAAACAAAAATGTTCAAGTTGTAGCAAATAAATCCTGATTAACATTGGTGAGGAAACCACCTTATTAAAAGGTATTTAAGGTCATCAAAATAATTAAAACAACAGCAAAACTTTTAATTGAGTACTTTTTCAATTAATAAAATATTAAACTATTTTATTTAGTTGTCCAAAATTAGGTGGCAGTGGTTTATTTAACATACTAAATTTAGGTCCTAATTATATGTTTTAATATAGTTAAAATAAAATGAAAATTAAAAGAAACAGAAAAGAAAGAAAAACAAAAGATAAAAAAAATAGCAGAAGAAGCAAACCCCCGCCGCTTGGCTCCGGCCCAGCAGGCCATCGGCCCAACTGGGCCACCACCCGCCAGGCCGGCCCAGCCGCACCCCACACCCTCCCCCTTATCCACCCCACCGGGGGAAAACCCTAACCCACTCGATCCCCACCCACCCCCCGCACGAACCCCTCTCCCCTCATTCCCCACCACTCCCCTCCGACCGGATCTGGGCGAACGCCCGATCCCGCGCCCCCGACTACGCCACCGCTCGATCTGGACGCCGCTGAGTGCTGCTCGACGCCGTCTACCTCGCCATCCCCGGCGCCACCACGCCGGCGCCACCTCACCGACGCTGCCGTCGCTCCGTCGCCTCCCCGACACCGAGTCGGCGCCCCATCCGCAACCGCCCCGACCGCCTCCCCACCGGACTGCCTCCTCCACGTCGCCGTCGTCCCCGTCAACCACCCCGAGCCCCACTGCCCACCCCCTACGGCCGCCGTGAGCACCTCCCGCTCCTCCTCTCCCCTCTGCTCCCGTCGCCGGATCTGACCGTCGCCGTCTGCGTACGCCCGTGCTCACCCCGCCCCCGCGTCTTGCTCACCGCGACCTTCCCCGTGCGCCCCGTCTCCGCTCGCCGCACCCAGGGAATGCCCTGGCTGCGCCCGCGGCTGCCCGTGGCCGTGCTCCTGCCGCCTCCCATTCCCGCCACCACACTAGCCCCCCTCGCCGAGGACACCTCGTCGCCGGACCTCGCCGACAGAGTCCCGCCGGCACCCCCACCGAACCCGGCCGCGGCCGCTCCCGGCGACCGCCCTGCTCCATCGCCGGCCCTGGCCGAGGCCCCCCTGCTACGCGGGCGTGCCCAGCCGAGGCCACGGCCTGGCCCTCGATGGGCGCCTGCAACCGCGCCCGAGACCCGCGCCCGTTCGCCCGCTAGGGCTCCCGTGAGCCACTGACCTTGGGGCCCCACGCCCCCTGGAACGTTTAAAAAAAGAATTAAAAGAAATATATAGTAATAATAAATAAATAAAAATATTAATTAATTAATTAATTAACTAAAATAATTAACTTAATTAATTATGTTTAGTTAACCTAATTAACTAATTAAACTAATTAACTACTGTTACTTAATTGAACAGTCAATGACACGTGGGTCCCACTGGACCCATAGGTCAGTTTTGACCCAGTCAACCGCACTGTTTACTGCCGACGTCATGATGATGTCAGCATACACTATTTTGGATAATGTTGATTTAAAATGATTAAATAAATTCTAAACATAATTAAAACTTTAGAAAATCATATAAAATAAACCGTAGCTCAGATGAAAATACTTTCTACATGAAAGTTGCTCAGAACGACAAGACGAATCTGGATACGCAGGCCGTTCGCCCGCCACACATCCGTAGCATAGGTGGGGCTGCGACGTGTTGATCTTCAGCGGCCGGGCATGACCCAGAAAAGTGTGTCCGGCCAAATGGGATCGAGCGTGTTGGGTTATGTGGTGCACCCCTGCAGGGAAGTTTATCTATTCGAATAGCCGTGTCCCTCGGTAAAAGGACGACCCGGAGTTGTACCTTGACCTTATGACAACTAGAACTGGATACTTAATAAAACACACCCTTCCAAGTGCCAGATATAACCCGGTGATCGCTCTCTAACAGGGCGACGAGGAGGGGATCGCCGGGTAGGATTATGCTATGCGATGCTACTTGGAGGACTTCAACGTACTCTCTTCTACATGCTGCAAGATGGAGGTGGCCAGAAGCGTAGTCTTCGACAGGATTAGCTATCCCCCTCTTATTCTGGCATTCTGCAGTTCAGTCCACCGATATGGCCCTTTACACATATACCCATGCATATGTAGTGTAGCTCCTTGCTTGCGAGTACTTTGGATGAGTACTCACGGTTGCTTTTCTCCCTCTTTTCCCCCTTTTCATTCTACCTAGTTGTCGCAACCAGATGCTGGAGTCCAGGAGCTAGAGATCCCGAGGATGATTCTACATGGATTTCGGCTTTGAGGAGTAGTTAGGAGGTCCCAGGCAGGAGGCCTTGCCTTTTCGATCGTTTTTACTTTTGTGCTAGCCTTCTTAAGGCAAACTTGTTTAACTTATGTCTGTACTCAGATATTGTTGCTTCCGCTGACTCGTCTATAATCGAGCACTTGTATTCGAGCCCTCGAGGCCCCTGGCTTGTATTATGATGCTTGTATGACTTATTTATGTTTTAGAGTTGTGTTGTGATATCTTCCCGTGAGTCCCTGATCTTGATCGTACACATTTGCGTGCATGATTAGTGTACGGTCAAATCGGGGGCGTCACAAGTTGGTATCAGAGCCGACTGCCTGTAGGAATCCCCCTTTCCAACTCCTTGGCCGAAGTTGAGTCTAGTCAGTGAAAACTGTTTTACTAACATGGCTGTGTGGCTTACGGGCCCACGTCGCCATTGGGTGGTAGTAGGATCTTTTATTCCTCAACCTATACTCTGGGACTCTGACCTCTCTTCTATTCGGGTAAGTGAATTTTTGCTAAATCTAACATTAGGATCTCGTTATCACTTTCACCCAGAGAGCCCCTTATTGCTGATGATCGTCTGCTGCACGTGAAGACCCTGAAGATACTCTCCGCTGATAACTTGAGAACTTGTGTTCATCGCTTTTGCAATTCCCTTTCATCGGTAAACTCCTATGGATAACCACGTATACTCGCTATTCATACAATGTTTCCCGGTTGATCTTGTTACTACAAGATACCCCGTAATTCTCTCTGTTGTTACAAGAATCCTTTGAGCTTACTGCCTTGCTGTTCTTTGTCACCTGAATACCCCTACGGATAATTCTCGCACTTACCGAGTATCCTTTCATCCCAGTTGATTCAAGTATTTCACAGAAGTGTTCAAAATATCATTCGATCTTCCGAAAATCTTCAGGAGCCTTTTTGCTCTTGAAATTCTTGCTTACTTGCATTATGATTAATCTTAAGTCTCGTAATCTTATTGGCATCTCTTGTCATTATCATTTTGAGTCCGTTGATTCAATATGTTGCGAATTCTCGCAGTCCTCAATCAGATCCTAGAATTCTTCCTTCTGGCTCAAACGTCATTTTAAACATGAGCTGGTATCGACCAATCAAATTGCCATCGATTGTACCCCTAAGGCTATTCAACTTATCCATCCTTCATCAGAGCGTTTGCTTCTGATCCCTTGATTTGGAAATCATAATTCCTTTGCATTTGAGCTTTGAGTTAGCCAGTTGTTTCTATAATCTGATCCCCTTGCATTCTTTCTTCCTCTAGTTGAGTACTGAAGCTCACATCTGATCCCTTGTGGACCACCAAATCCTTTGTTAGATTATTATCCGACAGTGCCCTCATATTTAATCACCTTGTGAGTTCTTTCCCTGATACATAATGCCTTTAGTAAATTGTATCCTCTCGTTTTGACACCCATGCTCTACTATTGAGCTTGAGTTATTTACCCTGAAGCTTGTGGTATATGTTTCCATGATGCCCCGATGGGTTGAACCTATGCCTTTCATAATATGTGTGAACTCGAAAGTTTTCATGAGTCATACTCTTCTGGTATTTTGCCAGATAAAATTTTTTAACACTGCAACTTCATCAAACGCGAGAAGTGAATGAAAGGTTATGCATTGAAGAAGTGGGAGTCGACCTTGAACCTTTGTGTTCATGCCCATGGACACGATGTAGATCCTATCATGGGAACTTCTTGTAATAATAGCTATTTCCTTGATATAATATCCTTCGGTATCGGAGAATTGATCCTTTGCAATTGTGGTTCCGACCATGTTCTCCTTTAAATACCATTTCTCGTGCAAGTTTAAGCACTTGTCCTCTGCAGAGCAATACCCCCGTCCAACCTCTACTTTGGTCTATCGTCGAGTATTACCCCCTGGTATCTCGAGAATGCCAAGGAACTACTTAACTTCTTATGAGTTCTTCATCAACTAATATTCTTGCCGATTCCATTTTTCCAACGGGTTCTGAGTTGTTAGAACCCCTCAAGGACACCGATAAGTGAATCAATTCCGCACTCCGATTCAATAACTCTAAGTAATTTTTGTTGCTTACGAGTTTAATAATCCTTCAAGTCATTCCTAGCCTGCTCGGCTATGTCATTATCGTGCCGATTTTAACTGTACTACCTGGACCTTTCCAGCGCACAAATTTCGACAGTGAGCTAATCTTGCGTCGATCTTCCTCGTCATATCACTTCTCCTTGAACAACAAACTTGATTTCGAGTTTGTGTCCTACCCGTGGTTCCAATAACCTTTCGCTTTCATCATTCCTTTGACTAGATGTCATCGTCGATCAATTACATCTTCTTGAAAACCTCTCGACAAATTTGTCGTGATCATTGTCAACAATTTGACTTCTTCCAAATTGTGTGTTGAAATTCAGGATGAGAAATACCATCCTTGCCCCTCGATGAATTGTGTTATCATTGACAACATTCTTGCCTCCCCCCAACACAAACTTGTTCATATTTTGTGTTGTATCTTGATTTCCCTGCTATCCAACTTATGTTATGTTCTACCGTGGAGTATTACCATCCTTGATGTCAAGAATGTCGTGAGCATTACTCCACCTCTTAAGAATTCTTGGTACAGTGATACTTCTCGCCATCACCATTCTTTCTTGGTCCCCGTGTTTTTTTCTAAACGAAATACCGACAAATAGTCTGTGATGTGTAGATTCTAAACTTCTAGCAACCCTATTGCTTTGAAGTTATTGGGCTATAGTTTCATTCTACGTCTATGGCTTAATGAATCATCATTCGAACATTGATCGTGCTAACTAGCCCATAGTTCGCGTGCACATTTCAACCAATGTTTAACTGTGTATGTTTTCTTCGAGCATACATCATTAAGTCATTCGATCTAGTTAATGTTATCTCCTTGTTCACATAGTTGTGGAAATCCATCTTTTGGAAATCTCAATGGATTGTCGCTGAGTCAATCAGTCACCTCCTCACCTCTCCTTGATTTAGTGATGAACCCTTGTTCGGAACTCGCTTCCATAGTTCATCTCCCGAGAATCTTTGATGGCGTTTCGACAATTTGTGTTGCACCTTTCTTCTCAGGCATCCTGAGTCTGAGTTATCCTAACACCAATCAGATCTGAATCTCGGTCATATATGATGGTTGGAACATATTTCCAAGAGTTATAACATTGGTCTATTTATGACCCGGTAAGGTGATGTCATGCCTAACACACCTCGCCGGAGGACCTATTGTTATAAGTTTTCCTTTTTAGCAAGGTTAGATATTCTTCCATGAGGAAATTGTAAGACTTACTCTATAAGTTGTTCCTGATGGATCCTTTGTGTATCCATGGCCTGATCTTACCTATTGACCATGTCAATGCTATCTCGAAGCATGTCTGTGGTACTCCGATCTTCAATAAAAACATTTGAAGCACAATGCTAAATTTCGTTATCAATTATCCAAACACCGTTGTTTGGGTAATGTCATGAACTTCCTCTTCCCTAACCTAAATGGTTCTCTTCTAACCATTGTCCTTGGGAAGGATATACCCCTCAAATATGTGTTTAAATACATTTTCCTTTCCATTGTTCTGTTCAATCTGATAATCATATTTTCCTTTCCATTGGTTGGTTTAACGTTTCTGGTGATCATTATGATCTAAGCAGTATTAATTCCCTGCTTGTGCAAACACCTCGGTGTACAACTCTGTCAGTAAGACCCTGTTACTATTGTTGGTGACATTCCGGTAACCACCGATGGACGAGAACCTTGCCTATTGGTCCGCCTCGTTTCAACGAGCAGGAAAATGGTTCTCTTCGTCCCTCGCCCTTGGTACCGACGATGTTGCTGACATATAACTGACAGGCTACACTCTGACATGCCTTGCTATCATGATTGTGCAAGATGTCACCGCCCTTCCTACTTTTAACCCACATGGTGGACCCATAACTCACAGTTCCACAGGATCGAAACCTGACTCTCCTATACACCCCCTGTTCCCAAGGTTGTTCCTTGCGCGTGGCCACGCATGTAATTCATGAGCCACCTACCGAGAGATCATCAATTCTGGTATAAGACACCATACTTATTCCCGTTGCTTTGAACCCCTTCCACGCCCTATAACAGGCATCGAACGATTGCCTGCCCGCTCGAAACTTCCCATGATACCTCCTTACTTTGCTCTCGATAATTTCTTAAGTATCAATTCGAGAGATACTTTCTGCCACATTGCCTGAGATGTCTAACATATAGTCAACCTTGTAAAGTTCTTCTGAAGCTACCCCTTATCCTTTTCGTAAGTACGAAGGAAATTCCTGAAGGAAGGATGACGACTTCATCAAGATGACCTGAAGAAGGGAAATGAAGACATCAATGTAATGGATCGACCTCTTCGAGAAGAGCAACCAAAAACGAGAAGATCCGTTAGAATTTCGTAACCAGAACTTTCCCCCTTACTCCACCTCTTAAATCTCGGGACGAGATTTCTTGTAGTGGAGGAGAATTGTGACGCCCGGATAATTAGGCTACAGTAATCCCACGTTAATGACACCACGTCACCACGGTTACTGTTGATAATCTTGCGTTAGTTCGAAACCGGTTCGAATTCAAGTTCAAAATAAAGGCAAGCAACAAAAAATTTCAAATATCAAAACAAAAATGTTCAAGTTGTAGCAAATGAATCCTGATTAACATTGGTGAGGAAACCACCTTATTAAAAGGTATTTAAGGTCATCAAAATAATTAAAACAACAGCAAAACTTTTAATTGAGTACCTTTTTCAATTAATAAAATATTAAACTATTTTATTTAGTTGTCCAAAATTAGATGGCAGTGGTTTATTTAACATACTAAATTTAGGTGCTAATTATATGTTTTAATAGAGTTAAAATAAAATGAAAATTAAAAGAAACATAAAAGAAAGAAAAACAAAAGATAAAAAAAATAGTAGAAGAAGCAAACCCCCGCCACTGGGCTCCGGCCCAGCAGGCCACTGGCCCAACTGGGCCACCACCCGCCAGGCCGGCCCAGCCGCACCCCACACCCTCCCCCTTATCCACCCCACCGGGGGAAAACCCTAACCCACTCGATCCCCACCCCCCCCGCCCGCACGAACCCCTCTCCCCTCATTCCCCACCACTCCCCTCCGACCGGATCTGGGCGAATGCCCGATCCCGCGCCCCCGACTACGCCGCCGCCCTCCCGCCCCCGCTCGATCTAGACGCCGCCGAGTGCTGCTCGACGCCGTCTGCCTCGCCATCCCCGGCGCCACCACGCCGGCGCCACCTCACCGACGCTGCCGTCGCTCCGCCGCCTCCCCGACACCGAGTCGGCGCCCCATCCGCAACCGCCCCGACCGCCTCCCCACCGAACTGCCTCCTCCACGTCGCCGTCGTCCCCGTCAACCACCCCGAGCCCCACTGCCCACCCCTACGGCCGCCGTGAGCACCTCTCGCTCCTCCTCTCCCCTCTGCTCCCGTCGCCGGATCTGACCGTCGCCGTCTGCGTACGCCCGTGCTCACCCCGCCCTCGCGTCTCGCTCACCGCGACCTTCCCCGTGCGCCCCGTCTCCGATCGCTGCACCCAGGGGATGCCCTGGCTGCGCCCGCGGCTGCCCGTGGCCGTGCTCCTGCCGCCTCCCGTTCCCGCCACCATACTGGCCCCCCTCGCCGAGGACACCTCATCGCCGGACCTCGCCGACAGAGTCCCGCCGGCACCCCCACCGAACCCGGCCGCGGCCGCTCCCGGCGACCGCCTTGCTCCATCGCCGGCCCTGGCCGAGGCCCCCCTGCTATGCGGGCGTGCCCAGCCGAGGCCACGGCCTCACCCTCGATGGGCGCCTGCAACCGCGCCCGAGACCCGCGCCCGTTCGCCCGCTAGGGCTCCCGTGAGCCACTGACCTTGGGGCCCCACGCCCCCTGGAACGTTTAAAAAAAGAATTAAAAGAAATATATATGGTAATAATAAATAAATAAAAATATTAGTTAATTAATTAATTAACTAAAATAATTAACTTAATTAATTATGTTTAGTTAACCTAATTAACTAATTAAACTAATTAACTATTGTTACTTAATGGAACAGTCAATGACACGTGGGTCCCACTGGACCCACAGGTCAGTTTTGACCCAGTCAACCGCACTGTTGACTGCCGACGTCATGATGACGTCAGCATACACTATTCTGGATAATGTTGATTTAAAATGATTAAATAAATTCTAAACATAATTAAAACTTTAGAAAATCATATAAAATAAACCGTAGCTCAGATGAAAATACTTTCTACATGAAAGTTGCTCAGAACGACGAGACGAATCCGGATACGCAGCTCGTTCGCCCGCCACACATCCGTAGCATAGCAAACCGTTAACATTTCACCTCCGGTTCATCTATCCGAAAACGCGAAACACCGGGGATACTTTCCCGGATGTTTCCCCTTTCGCCGGTATCACCTATCCCTACGTTAGGTCACCCCTAGCACAACGTATCGCCGTGTCTTGCTTTGTGTTACATTTGATTGCTCTGTTATTTATTGTGTTCCCCCTCCGTTACTTCTTTCCGGTAGACTCCGAGACCGCTGCCGATGTTCGTGTGTTCGACTACATCGAAGACGACCCCTCCTACTTGCTAGAACAACCAGGCAAGCCCCCCCCCTTGATCACCAGATATCGCCCATTCTTCTCTATACTGCTTGCATTAGAGTAGTGTAGCATGTTACTGCTTTTGGTTAATCCTATTATGTTGCATAGCCTCTCATTGTTGCTACAGATGTTACCCTTACCTGCTATCCTACTTCTTAGAATAGGATGCTAGTTTTTCCATCAGTGGCCCTACATTCTTGTCCGTTTGCCATGCTATACTACTGGGCCGTGATCACCGCGGGAGGTGATCACGGGTATATACTTTATACTTTATACATGATACATGTGGTGACTAAAGTCGGGTCGGCTCGAGGAGTACCCGTAAGTGATTCTGATGAGGGGGCTGAAAGGACAGGTGGCTCCATCCCGGTAGAGGTGGGCCTGGGTTCCTGACGGCCCCCAACTATTACTTTATGGCGGAGCGACAGGGCAAGTTGAGACCACCAAGGGGAGAGGTGGGCTTGGCCCTGGTCGGCGTTCGCGGATACTTAACACGCTTAACGAGATCTTGGTATTTGATCTGAGTCTGGCCATTTGGTCTATACGCACTAACCCGCTACGCGGGAACAGTTATGGGCACTCGACGTCGTGGTATCAGCCGAAGCTCTTTTTGACGTCAGCGACTGAGTGGCGTGCGCCACATTGGACCGTAAGCTCGCGCTTGTATTAAGGGGGCTAGGTCTGCTTCCGGCCGCGTACGCAACGTGCAGGTGTGCAATGGGCTATGGGCCCAGACCCCTGCGCGCATAGGGTTTAGACCGGCGTGCTGACCTCTCTGTTGAGTCTAGGTGGGGCTGCGACGTGTTTATCTTCCGCGGCCGGGCATGACCCAGAAAAGTGTGTCCGGCCAAATGGGATCGAGCGTGTTGGGTTATGTGGTGCACCCCTGCAGGGAAGTTTATCTATTCGAATAGCCGTGTCCCTCGGTAAAAGGACGACCCGGAGTTGTACCTTGACCTTATGACAACTAGAACTGGATACTTAATAAAACACACCCTTCCAAGTGCCAGATATAACCCGGTGATCGCTCTCTAACAGGGCGACGAGGAGGGGATCGTCGGGTAGGATTATGCTATGCGATGCTACTTGGAGGACTTCAACCTACTCTCTTCTACATGCTGCAAGATGGAGGTGGCCAGAAGCGTAGTCTTTGACAGGATTAGCTATCCCCCTCTTATTCTGGTATTCTACAGTTCAGTCCACCGATATGGCCCTTTACACATATACCCATGCATATGTAGTGTAGCTCCTTGCTTGCGAGTACTTTGGATGAGTACTCATGATTGCTTTTCTCCCTCTTTTCCCCCTTTCCATTCTACCTGGTTGTCGCAATCAGATGCTGGAGTCCAGGAGCTAGAGATCCCGAGGATGATTTGTTGGAAATATGCCCTAGAGGCAATAATAAATTGGTTATTATTATATTTCCTTATTCATGATAATCGTTTATTATCCATGCTAGAATTGTATTGATAGGAAACTCAGATACATGTATGGATACATAGACAACACCATGTCCCTAGTAAGCCTCTAGTTGACTAGCTCGTTGATCAATAGATGGTTACGGTTTCCTGACCATGGACATTGGATGTCGTTGATAACGGGATCACATCATTAGGAGAATGATGTGATGGACAAGACCCAATCCTAAGCATAGCATAAAAGATCATCTAGTTTCGTTTGCTAGAGCTTTTCCAATGTCAAGTATCTTTTCCTTAGACCATGAGATCGTGCAACTCCCGGATACCGTAGGAGTGCTTTGGGTGTGCCAAACGTCACAACGTAACTGGGTGACTATAAAGGTGCACTACGGGTATCTCCGAAAGTGTCTGTTGGGTTGGCACGGATCGAGACTGGGATTTGTCACTCCGTGTGACGGAGAGGTATCTCTGGGCCCACTCGGTAATGCATCATCATGATGAGCTCAATGTGACTAAGGCGTTAGTCACGGGATCATGCATTGCGGTACGAGTAAAGAGACTTGCCGGTAACGAGATTGAACAAGGTATTGGGATACCGACGATCGAATCTCGGGCAAGTAACATACCGATTGACAAAGGGAATTGTATACCGGATTGATTGAATCCTCGACACCGTGGTTCATCCGATGAGATCATCGTGGAACATGTGGGAGCCAACATGGGTATCCAGATCCCGCTGTTGGTTATTGACCGGAGAGGCGTCTCGGTCATGTCTGCATGTCTCCCGAACCCGTAGGGTCTACACACTTAAGGTTCGGTGACGCTAGGGTTGTAGAGATATATGTATGCGGAAACCCGAAAGTTGTTCGGAGTCCCGGATGAGATCCCGGACGTCACGAGAGGTTCCGGAATGGTCCAGAGGTGAAGAATTGTATATAGGAAGTCCAGTTTCGGCCACCGGGAAAGTTTCGGGGGTTACCGGTATTGTACCGGGACCATCGGAAGGGTCCCGGGGGTCCACCGGGTGGGGCCACCTATCCCAGAGGGCCCCGTGGGCTGAAAGTGGAAGGGAACCAGCCCTTAGTGGGCTGGGGCGCCCCCCCTTGGGCCTCCCCCCATGCGCCTAGGGTTGGGAACCCTAGGGGGGAGTTCCCCCTTGCCTTGGGGGGCAAGGCACCCCTTCCCCCCCACTTGGCCGCCGCCCCCGCCCCCCCTTGGATCTGATCTCCAGGGCCGGCGCCCCCCAGGGGGCCTATATAAAGGGGGGGAGGGAGGGCAGCACACAACAGCCTTGGGCGCCTCCCTCCTCCCCTGCAACACCTCTCTCTCTCTCTCTCTCTCTCGCAGAAGCTTGCGAAGCCCTGCGGAGACCCGCTACATCCACCACCACGCTGTCGTGCTATTGGATCTCCATCAACGTCTCCTTCCCCCTTGCTGGATCAAGAAGGAGGAGACGTCACTGCACCGTACGTGTGTTGAACGCGGAGGTGCCGTCCGTTCGGCACTCGGTCATCGGTAATTTGGATCACGGTGAGTACGACTCCGTCATCCACGTTCATTGGAACGCTTTCGCTCGCGATCTACAAGGGTATGTAGATGCACTCCCTTCCCCTCATTGCTAGTATACTCCATAGATGCATCTTGGTGAACGTAGGAAAATTTTAAAATTATGCTACGATAACCAACAGTGGCATCATGAGCCAGGTCTATGCGTAGTTACTATGCACGAGTAGAACACAAAGAAGTTGTGGGCGTTGAGTTTGCCAATTCTTCTTGCCGCTACTAGTCGTTTCTTGTTTCGGCGGCATTGTAGGATGAAGCGGCCCGGACCGACCTAACACGTACGCTTACGTGAGACTGGTTCCACCGACTGACATGCACTAGTTGCATAAGGTGGCTAGCGGGTGTCTGTCTCTCCTACTTTAGTCGGAACGGATTCGATGAAAAGGGTCCTTATGAAGGGTAAATAGAAATTGGCAAATCACGTTGTGGTCATACGTAGGTAAGAAATCGTTCTTGCTAGAAACCTACAAACCACGTAAAACTTGCAACAACAATTAGAGGACGTCTAACTTCTTTTTGCAGCAAGTGCTATGTGATGTGATATGGCCAGAAGATGTGATGAATGATATATGTGATGTATGAGATTGATCATATTCTTGTAATAGGAATCACGACTTGCATGTCGATGAATATGACAACCGGCAGGAGCCATAGGAGTTGTCTTTATTATTTTGCATGACCTGCGTGTCATTGAATAACGCCATCGTGCTGCTGGATCTCCATCAACCTCTCCTTCCCCCTTGCTGGATCAAGAAGGAGGAGACGTTGCTGCACCGTACGTGTGTTGAACGCGGAGGTGCCGTCCGTTCGGCACTCGGTCATCGGTGATTTGGATCACGGCGAGTACGACTCCATCATCCACGTTCATTGGAACGCTTCCACTCGCGATCTACAAGGGTATGTAGATGCACTCCTTTCCCCTCGTTGCTAGTAGACTCCATAGATGCATCTTGGTGAGCGTAGGAAAATTTTAAATTATGCTACGATTCCCTACATGATTCTACATGGAGTTCAGCTTCGAGGAGTAGTTAGGAGGTCCCAGGCAGGAGGCCTTGCCTTTTCGATCGTTGTTACTTTTGTGCTAGCCTTCTTAAGGCAAACTTGTTTAACTTATGTCTGTACTCATATATTGTTGCTTCCGCTGACTCGTCTATGATCGAGCACTTGTATTCGAGGCCTCGAGGCCCCTGGCTTGTATTATGATGCTTGTATGACTTATTTATGTTTTAGAGTTGTGTTGTGATATCTTCCCGTGAGTCCCTGATCTTGATCGTACACGTTTGCGTGCATGATTAGTGTACGGTCAAATCGGGGGCGTCACATGGACGCCTACCGCTTTTGAAGCTCCGTGAACTCCCGCACATAACGGAGGAGCATGGCACTCCTCTCCTCCTTTAGCTCACGGAGCTCCACGTCCTTGGCCCTGAGCTCCGCATCCTTGACATGGAGCTCCTGTGTCAGGCGCCTCACCTCTCCGTGATCTGCTGCGCCGCCATAGCACCAGGTAGAAGCAATGGGGAGAGGAAGCAAAGGGGGCGAAATGGCTGAAAGGCAATGCAATCTACGGGAAGGCGGAGGGAGCGGGGAATCTTTTGGTTTTCACCACGGTAAAACACCAGTCGGCGACTTCTCACATCAGGGAGCAGTGGGTTTTTACAGGCGGAGTCATCATGACTAATTGCTGCCGCGCCTGCTCCGTCAATCAAAAAATTAAAAATCCTGCCGCGCCTGCTCCCATCAATCAAAAAATTAAAAATCCTGCTGCACCCAAACACCAGAGCAACGCCGCGGTGGATATTTAAATTTACCTGCCGGCAAGTAGATAAAAAAGGGGTGAAAAAACAAATGTGGCGGCGGCCTAGCTAATCGGTCGAACTAGCCCAACTAGCTATCCATCGTGCTTCACTGATGTACTCGGCGGGAAAGGTGGTCTTTCATGATTCGACGACTCATTTACTTGCTTCGGCGCTACGACCGAGGAGGACCCAGAAAACGCGCGGTAGGGCATCCCATGTCAGGAAGAATATATGCGTGCACCACCCGGGAGGACCCCGAAACCGCGCGGTAGGGTGTGCCATGTCTCGGGACGGAGGAAAAATGTGTGTGTAAAAATATATTGTATCAGACGTAGTACCTATGGTTCGACCTCGGGACCCAGCTAGTCGGTCGAAAATACCCCACTAGCCACACAGCTTCATCATGCAAACGTGGCACGGAGGATAGATGTGGTTAGCTCCGTCTCGACCAGCCACAACGTCTCTTGTTCTAGGCGATTCTTCTATTTTCCAAGCTTTTTTTAGTTGTAATAACACCACGGCAAGCTAGCGCCGCTCTTCGTGTGTGCCCGTGCAAAGGTTAGACGATGGAGAGAAGAGAGATTGAGATCGCAGACCTGGGACCCACCAGTAAGTGAGACAACGGTCATGCACGTGTTGACGAGGCACTCCCTCTACTCTACCCAACGCAAGTACTGTATAAAATCAAGTTATGGGACAAAGCCAACAACCATTCATTTTTTCAGGCTATCGACTTATGCTTTGTAGTCCAGGTTGCCAGTTCGAATCTCGTCTTTCAGATTTGTTAGTTTTAGGTCCAAATTTGATTAATGACAAGTGGGACCCCGTGTGTTGTTCCGATATTTCAGTGTAGGATGGTTTTTTTGAACAAACACTTTGCGCGGTTAGACAAGTAACGGCACGAGTTACACGTATTTTGCAAGTTTACGAACAAAAATGACAGCGGCATGGAATATCACATCCACCCCGCAGCTTAGATACTATGGTGATACGAGTTTTTACACCGTTGGAAGTGAGATCCAATGGCTTGGGAGTAGTCTTTGTAATTATGCGCAATTTCCAAACTCTCCAAAGGTTTTTCTTGCAAATAAAACATTCAGGCCTCGTGTGTGCTG
Organism: Triticum aestivum; assembly: GCF_018294505.1. Lineage (NCBI taxonomy): Eukaryota > Viridiplantae > Streptophyta > Magnoliopsida > Poales > Poaceae > Triticum > Triticum aestivum. Next base: position 315,090,259 of record NC_057805.1, read on the forward strand.
CTGCATCTTCGATCCAACGGCTCCCCGGTGCTCATATTAGGTGCTCCCCGTAGCTTAATTACCCGCTACGGTGATATGAGCATCTAGGTCGTATGATCAGTTATCAGATGGCACATGCATAGTACTTGTACTTTCTGCGCATTTCCCAAAGTCTATCAGTCGTATATTGCAAAAACATTCAAACCTCCTACTGTGGGCCGTTAGATCTCAGTGAACTCGTATCACCATAGAATCTACGGTGCGGGAGCACCTCATACTCTCCTGTGCGAGAAAACATAAGGTGCTATCGCAGCTTGGATGCTACGGTGATACGAGCTTGGAGGTCATTTGATCTGAGATCCAATGGCATCTGAGCAGTCTTTGTGCTTGTAAGCAGTGGCCGAACTCTTTTGGGGCTTTTCTGCAAAAAACCATTCGAACCACCGAGGAGGTGTTGGGTCACAAATCCAACGCCTCCGAAGAGCTTGTATCACCAAAGCATCTAAGGTGTGGTAGCACATGATATTCTTACATACAGGAGAATATGATGTCCTCCTTCATCTTAGATGCTACGGTGATACGAGCTTCGAGGTCGTTGGATATGGGATCAAAGGGCATCTAAGTAGTTTTTGTACAAATTGTGTGCAATTCTCAAACTCATCAAGGTTTCCTGCAAAAATATTAAGACACATCATGTGAGCTGCTATATCTCAGATCTACAAGCTCCAAGCAACTCGTATCGGCATATAGCATCTAAGGTATGGGGGCACATGATATTCTCCCGGGGAGGAGGGGTGGGGGTGCACAACCAATCGGTGGTTGGGAGGGTGGGGACAAATATAATCTAAACAACCCTAAACAGAGCTCCACAATTTTATCTAAGGTCGAGGGGTTGACCCCCGACAATCATAGCTCCACCTAAACACAACATTTGCATGTACTGTAGTACTAGACTTAATATTCATGTTTCAGTTTCATGTTCATTTTAAATATTGAACTGAGGACCATGGATGTCTTACATTTTACTCCCTTCGTTACTAAATATTAGTCTTTTAGAGGCTTCAAATGGACTGGCACATACGGATGTATATAGAAATATTTTAGAGTCTAGATTCGCTCATTTTGCTCCGTATGTAGTCACTTGTTGAACTATCTAAAAGACTAATATTTAGGAATAGAAGGAGTATTTTTGAATTCGTGTCATACATGCATGGTTTGGAAAAATAGATGCACTATACTTATTGGATTGTTGTTGTGTTCGTGCATGTGTGTCTGTGTGTGTGTGTGGTCATATGCTTGATACATACAAAGTTTTCTCACCTCCATATTGTTCATCTTTTAAATTTGAATTTGCATTGGAAACTTACTAGGGATACCATGAAATGTGAAATCCACGTTGAGATCACTATATCACAAACTCACTCTAATTCAACAACTCGTCATAAATCAATTACCACGTTGAGATTAGTATTTGCAAGGAAAATACGGGTATTGTAATACACATAGATTCGTTCGGCAATTTAAAAGGTTCCTTTCATATTCTTGAATGGTAGGACCGAACGGCGTACCAGCCAGACCTTGGCTCGTGTTGATCCTAGAAAAAACCGGGCTATTGTCCTTCGGTGGCGTGCGTGGTACGCACATTAGGCAACCCCAACCAGTCAAGCCTCAGCGTTTCAAGTCGAAATATCTGGCGGCCAGAATTCCAGCCCTAGGAAATTCCCCTCATGTCCCCGGTCCATAATGACTACCGATGAACAACGGAGGGATGCTTTAGTAACTAGACAATGTTACCTACCGTGCCGAGCACGGTTCAATTCCCTCGGTCGCCGCTCGTCAAGGTCACCCATCAACTGCATTGCCTAGTACTACTACTACTACACCAAGATGAGCACAGAATTGAGCCCGTTTGTTCGTGCCTAGTACTTGAGTTAATATATCAGGCAATGCACTGGTACGGAGGGATTATCCTTTTACTCTACATATATAACTTGTCTGAAGTCTAACTAAGCAAAATGTTTGACCAAATCCTTTCTTAAGAAATACAACAGGACAGATGTACGGCTTGAAAATTTATTGCATGATGCAGGTTATGATATTGTTTCGAATCCTGGATCTTAAATTTCAGAAAATCCAAAAGTGAGCGTAAATTGTTGAAACTAAGCATGGTCACGTGATATGGCACAAATATTACTTCGTAAGTTTTTTTCTTCAATTTGAGACAAGCTGCTTATGACAAGTTGCACAAATGAAGAGCCAAGGTATTTTGGAACAAAGACCTGTCACGTTAAGGCGAACGCTTTCACTATTGAAACCGTGGGCGTTTACGTGCCGCCACGAGTCCCCGCTTCTCATCGGCAGGTGCCGTCCGAGCAAGCGTGTGAGTCGACGGGAGGCGTGCGAGCAGACCGCTGCGCCGGCTGTCAGGGAGGCGTGCGAGCAGACCGCTGTGCAGGCTCACCGGGAGGCGAGCCCTTTGACCAGGCTCCGCCGCCCACCGTCGTCCCAACTGCTCCCACTTTTAATGTCGCCGGCGCTGCAGTTTAAAATCAACCCTGCACTAACCGGTATCGCTACAATCCTCTCTCTTCCTCTCCGATTCTCCTGTCGTCTACCTCCAACTAGCCTGACCAAAACGTACGCCATGCCGCATCACGATGGTCTGCCCTTAGTGTTCCAGTTTCCTGAGGAAGACACCCAGCCGGAGTCTCAAGAACATAAGGCGCTTTGGGACGAGCTTGAACTGGCCTTGCGGGAAGACGTCGCGCCTATCCCCGCTCCCATTCCGGCTCCCGTCGCCCTGACTGCGCCAGCGCCCATCCCCGTGGCTTTGATGGGCTGGGAGCCGCACATTGTCGCCGAGCTTGATCCCACGGGGTTCCATGAGGTCCCTGCCAACTTTCACGCGCCCGTGCACCTGCCAGCGCATGCGCCTGCACGTGCACTGACACGCACGCCCGTGCCGGTGCCCGTGCACCTGCCTGCGCGTGCACTGACGTGCGCGCCCGTGCCGGTGCCCGTGCACACGAATGTCTCCGCCGCGCCGTTGACAGCGCCTGTCCCCACGCGGGTGCGAGTGCCCCCCTCAGCGGCATGGATGGCCGCCGTCGACCGCTTCCTTGCACCAACGCCAGTCGCCTCCTCCCGCCAGTTGACTCGCTCCGAAGTCCAGAACATTTTGGCCTTCCTTGAAGCTAGGCCAACGTCCAGGAGTACGCCAACAACAGCGCAAGACGCCGCCGTCGCCGTCGGTCAGTGGCCCGACGACACACAGAGCACGGCAGAGGAGCCGCTTCCCACCGCGAGACGCCCCCGCCGCCGCCGCGTAATCTAAATTTGCCATGAAAAACGTTCGGATTGCCATGCTTAAAATCCGAACGTTTATCATTTCTGTTTATTTTATATCGATCGTCGTATAATTTAAAGTCGGAGTCAGACTGAACGAAATGTATGGTTTGATCGATTGAATGTTCTGCTAGAGCCGTATCAAATTAAATATAAAACGTCATCAAGCCACATGTATTCCTTGTCATCCAACGACCTAGAATTCTTCAATGTCGAGCGCTCAACACGTTTAGCGTGCAGTTAATTTCATGCCAAAAATAGTGCTAATCACATGACAACACGCAAATAATATCCTAGTAGTTAATATCCGCATGCACTTAATATACTTCCAAATTAACGTGCATTGCACATACACACTGACTAGTGCTGCTAGTACGTGAAACTGGTGCCGTGACTTGTGAACGCGTCCAGATATGGTCAACGGCAACATCGCCCTTGAGTTCTTCCTGTTTGCCCGTGCGTCTAAACGCAGAAGGGGAGGAGAGAGAGAGAGCACACATGGAACCCACCAGTAAGTGAAGGCGAATAGTACTAAAAATAATATTACATGTTATCCATTAGGCTGTGGTAATATAAAAACATTATGTGAACAAAGGGGGTACAACAAACATTGCTATTCTACGTATGTTGCCTATTAACGTGCGGCTTGAAGGCCCGGTCGCATGTTCGATCCTCGTCCTTTATTTTTTAATTTTTATATGGGTCCAAATTTGTTTCATGACATGTGGGCCCCTCGGTGTGTAGTTTGTAGCACTTTAATTTGTGGGTCGAAATTTGTTCCATTCCAAGTGGACTATCGGTGTGTAGTTTTGTAGCTTATTTATAATAATTAAAGAGAACAACATAGTTTTTTCAATAATACCATGGTGCGACGTTGAAGGCGAGAAAGGACGTGCGAGAGAGCGATGACCGAGCCAGAGGGAAATCAACTAGGGGAGTTGCGTGGGTTGCAACGGTGTTTGGAGTAGTTGTGGGCCGAATGCTACGAAAATATAATCTAAACCGACCGGAATAAATGCCTACACAAATTAATCGAAGGTTGGAGTGCCCCTCGCAATGTAAATAGCTCCGGCTTTGCGAGGGATGGAGAGGTAGTAGCTTCAACGCGTGGAAGATACGGTGTGAGAAAGCAAGGTCAATCGAGAGACATATAGATAGAGAGACAAAGTGAGTGTGGTCTGACATTCATTGAACAAATATATATGCTCTGGAGAGATATTGTCCGATTGAGCTTTTTGGCAAGGGTGAGGGCTGTAAGATAGAGCTTGAGAGATGATCCAGTCACAGACGTGTAGATATATTTTGTGCGTGGGAGGAAGCAAGGTCAACCAATCACATAGGGTCGCCGTGCGATCAAAAGAGTGAGACGGGTTGGAGAGAGTGACCTAGATAGACGATGTGCGTGAGAGAGTATACAATGTGAATAGGTCGAATTGGGCTCAAACATGGTGATATATCATTTTTGTCCGAGAAAGAGCGAGGTGAATCGAGACATACGGAGAGAGAGAGATTGAGTGAGCGTGGCCCACCATGAGGTCGAAAGAGTGGCGGCGGCTTGGATGGACTAACCTAGATAGACAATCTGCGTGAGAGAGTATAGAGTGTGTCGATCGAGGCCCGAACAGGGAGATATATCATTTGTGTGTGAAAGAAAACGAGGTTAAACGAGACTCAGATAAAGAGAGCGAGATTGAGCGAGTGTGGCCCGCCGTGCGGAAGAAAGAGTGAGACAGTCTCGAGGGAGTGACCTAGATATACAACGCGCGTGCGTGCGCACGAGAGGTTGGGGGGCTAGATAGGCAATGCATGTATTTAGCGCGAGAGGGTGAGAGGGAGAGGGGGAGAGAGAAAGCTCGGCATGGGGTGCAATGGCGGGTGTGTGAGGTAAATACATTTGGTAACAGAGTGGAAAAAGGGGTTGTGTAGTTGAGAGACTTAGAGATCGAAACATGGAGAGAAAGAATGAACGTTTGTTGGAAACCGATAGCTTCCTAAGGTGGTTAGGAGAGGAAGATTGACCGATACAGGAAGTATGTAGCGTTTGTGCGGGGGGGGGGGCTAAAAACAACATTTGAATGTACATAGTACAAGACTTAATATCGATGTTTCAATTCGGTGTACATTGTAAGATTTGAACCGAGGACCAGGCATACGGGTAATTATTTCGAATTCGTGCCAAACTAAGTTTCGAAAAGTTGACATTGACTCAGTTTGTTGTGATATTTTGTAGGTCATATGTTTGAATCCATCCAAAAGTTTTCTCACTACCATGGTGTTCATCATATACATATGAATTTGTATTAAAAAAGTAGCGTGGATACAGTGCAATGCGAAATCCACGTTAGAATTGGAGATCGCTACGTGACACACACTCTAATCCAAATAACTAACTACGTGACACACACTCTAATTCAAATAACTAATTACGTGACATACACTCTAATCCACGTTAGCGTGGGTACCGTTTCGATTTTTTCAAATAACTCCTCATTAATTAATTTATAGTACTCCCTCTGTTCACTTTTATAAGACCTTGAAGACATTTCAGACAATGTGCAAAACAGTTCATTTTAAGTTGTCTGAAACGACTTACAAAAGTGAATGGATGGAGTATCTCGTTTCGAATGACTAATTGTTGCAAGGGAAACACGGGCATGGTAGTACATACAGATTCGTTTGCAAATGAAAGAAGATTCGTTTGCATTCTCAAATGTAGGCGCACCAGGCAGACCAGGGTCTTGTCGGGGTGGACGCTGCTTCGGTGCCTTAAAGGCAACTACCTTTGGGTCACTGACATATGGGCCAGCCACCTGTTGGGCCCACATGTCATGGACACAAAGGCAAGTGCCTTAAGGCACCAAAGCATCGTCCTGTCGGGGTGGTCGCGTGTGTCGGACGGACGCGTAGCACCCAGCCACCCACCCCCTGCCCCCCAAAAAAAGGACGACGACAATATAAGTTCGCGCTTCCACGTTTCGGATTGAAATATCTGGCGGCCCCAATTCCAGCCCTGCAAAATCTCTCTTCTCCACCGTCCCCTTCCATGCCCAGATTGCTCAAATCCCTAATTCGCCGCCAACCCTCGAATTGCCCCTCGTCTCGTCTCTTTCCCCACCATTCCCCACCTCTGTGCCGGATGACGACGACGAAGACGACGGTCGCGCTTCACCACCGCACCGGAGCTACCGCATCTACGCCTTCGTCCACCGCACCGGGTGGTCCACCGACAACGTCGGCCGCCGCAACCGACGTGCCTCACAGACACCGAGTTCCACCGCATCAAGTGCGCTTCACCGACGCCGTCTCCCAGCTCACCGGGGCTACTTCACCGAGCACATCGTCACACCTCCGCCCCCCGAGGCCATTGGGGCTTCACCAACGGTCTCGTCCACCGCGTCGTAGCGCTCCGCTGCCACTCAAGATCTGCATCCGTGGGCGGCCAGCCAACGCCAGCGCATCACCCTCAACGGCTCTGAAGTGACCCGCACTCTAGCTAGGCGAGCATGCCCAAACGCCGGCCCGAACTAGGTATCCACACATCACTCCCTTGTGCACTGTTCCGACGATGTTTGGATATCCTTTCACTGCTCTCTTAGCTTACACGCCTATGCAACTCTGACTTTAACTCTTATTTCTTTCGGAGATATCATCTGAAACAAGCAAATCCATTTTTTAACGAAGCATGGCGGCGCTACGGGATCTGGTACACATCCTGCACACCCGTATAACCTTGTAAGTATCTGTCCTCCGGTACAACATCAAGGTCGATTCCTCTTATTTGATCAACCATTCGCCGTGTCAAAAATGCAGAGGGGGATGCAAGGAGCACAAGGCCTGCACATCCAAGCAAGTGGTAACATGGACTTGTACATGGAACATCCCAAGCGCAAGCAGAGCTGCAGTGAGCCTGTACAACGAGCTAGCGTAAGTCCCTGCATTTCATTTAATTCGTACTGGCATTCGTGTATGATTTGTGTGCAGTGGCTGATCCACGAATTCAAGTTACCAGGGGCGAACATTTAACTTAAAAAATACGAAGGCACTTGCACTCCGGAAATCAACATAACTTGAGAAATGTGAAGCTACATGCACTTTGAAAACCAGCTAATGATCCAAAGTACTTCAGATTATAAACACTAAATGATGCAAGCACCAAAAAACACAAAATGCAACATGGTGTACAAGGACTACAAACATGGTCTGTACCTGCTTGAATTATTCGTTCTCTGGCTGAAAATATCGAAGTGTAATTGCACGTATAACCAGTGCGCAAACTGCATATCAATATATCTATCCTGCACAAGTATGGCAATAGTTTCAAACAACAGATTAGAAAAGTATTTATGCTATGTTGTCATGATATGGGGACTTTCTGGTAGATGGCCTCGACGTTTCCTCAAGCTATGAAAATGCACTATAATTTGCTTGTCATCAATGCCTGCAAATCTCTGTCTCTCTCAACATAGTAGATCATCATTAGACACTAAATCCTTCAATGAGCTTGCAAAATGCTTGCATTAGATCCCTCATTAGACACTATATGTTCATCACCAGGAGCATGTAAAATGTTTGCATCAAATCCTTCATTAGCAGTCTGTTCATTAGACACTTCAGGCTCAAGAACAACATGAGCTTCTATGTTTGCACCGGAAACTTGATTAGATACATCAGATTCAGTCAGTTCAGTATTGATTGGGGGAGTTATAAAATAAGTAGAAATTGGTTTCATTTTCTCATAGATTCCCTACATACAAGCAGTTTTACAACACCGTCAGGTTTAACTATTGGCCAGAAATTGAAGAGTTGAATTAGATATAATCAGGGATGTGATGTACCTGCCCGTTGTGCATGCTACTCTTGCAAGCCGCGACTGTCCGTTTGCGCAAGCTCGATGCCATGCCCGTGCTGCCGCCGCTGCCTCCCACGCAGGCTACACCCAGGGTTGGATCTTCATCTTCTTGTCCTTCCGTTCGCTTGAAGCCCAACGACCGCCCTCCAACGAGGGCGCGAGGAAGTGCTGTGTCGGTCTGTCCAGCGGCGGCTAGGTTAGGAGCGAACCAGACTGGAGGCTGGAGCGAATGAATTGGGATTTTCCTGCTGTCGATCGATATGGGAGGCGCTCGTTTGGGCCGCGAGCCTGCTATAGGGCCTGCCTTGCACTTATGTTATTGGCCCATCCAAATTGAAACATTTTTCTTCATTTTTTACATTGCCTGCTCGTGCGTTGGGACGAACAAAACTAGCGTGGGCCAACCTGGACGACTCAAACTAGGTGCACACTTTCCAGCCACCTGAGGCGGCCGCCCATACCAGCCCCTATGGTGGCGTCGCCCCTTTTTGCGTGTATGATTGGATAGTGAAAAATATTCCAGTGGCGCTTTTGATTTACCCACAGAATGGTTGAATTGCTTGTTTCTATGAACTGAGTTCGCCAATAATGTGAAGGATGCCAGTCTTTTCATCCTATTGTAGATTGCTTAGATCTCGATATGCCAAAAGTAATCACATGAAATATACAGTAAAAGCCAGTGTGATGTGTTTGGCTACAACTAGTCTGACTACACATCCTCATATAACATATCAAGGACGCACCATCTTACCAGATTAACCATTCGACTTACCCATGCAGTGTGGGAAGAAAGAAGTATTGGGACTGCGTATCCAAGCAATTGATGCCATGGACTCCTTCGTACAACCTTGTAAGCGAAAAAGAAGTTGCAGTGTGCCTGTACAAAGAACTAGCGTAAGTTCAGTTACCTGCTTCTCGGAATTTTAGTTAGCCACTTATTGCAAAATTGTTCAATTACGTTGCATGTTTTGCTAACTTCAACTTTTCTGAATCCAATCGGAACTTTAATGGCAAAACAGGTTAGCCCAAGATCAAAGAGCGAGGTCCCCATGGACGTTGCATCATCCCACAGCAGTGGCACCGGCCCAATCGTGCATTATGAATTGCCAACTATTGATGCTCTAGAGGCTAAACTAGTGGTAGAAAGAGATTCTGCTTCTGTACTTAGAGATGAAGTTGACATGTTGAGGAAGCAAACAGCACAATCACAAGCAGTACTCAAGACAACCATTAAATATTTGGTGGATTTCAAAACGAAGCAAGCTGAGACTGACCAGATTGTTAAGGTCCTGAAGGAAAAAAGGAAATTAAATTCCTACTTGGTAAATCATAGGTGAAATGTTCTTTCCATAGTTGAATAACCTTTGTGTTGTCTGTTCATGTAATCAATCAAACCATTTGTTTTAGAGATCATGTAATAATTGTTTTTTTGTTTGTAATTTTATTTGAGAACAAGTCTGTATTAATTGATAAGACTCGGAGACATTTCATTTGGATTGCTGTGCTAGACCTACAAATATGCCAATCGGGCTGAATGTGCATTCAGCAATAGTAGTAGTATAGATGGACCATAAGTGGCACGCATCGGAAAGGGCCAGGATGCTGGCTAAAAAAAGGATGCTGTTGTAGCCAAAAAAAGTACAGCGGCCTGACTTATGTATGTCAGTTGATATTATTGATCCATATACTCTATAAGTGTTTATATGTCTGTTAGTTCTGTACATTCTTGGTTGATTGACTCGGTATTTGAATCTTGATACATCGCTTGTGTACATATCTAAATGGGAGTACACATTATGCTGCGTGTGACATTTGAGTTGGACATGAAGTGTTCCAAATATTCGAATTGACCTTAAACTGGATTCTAGTTTCTGAATTTGAGTATCGGCATTTGTAAACCATATTCATATATGACAGTGGAATACATCTTTGTCGTCCTTTTGAAGATATATAAAAACACATAGAATGATTTATAAAGATTCATATAGGAATACAAAATGGATTCGAATTTAGTTGCCAGGGTAAACGTGGATGCTTATTGTCCCAAAATTCGAGAGAAGCAGCAAAATGTCCACTCCCACGTCGGCTGCCCGAAGCCAAGTGTTTGGGAGATGGAAATTACTGTCTACCCATTACACGGACAATCCATCGGCCCGATTTCCACTGCTCGAAATAGAGGTAGGTTAGTAACTTCAATTAGACGTGACACGGCTGCCTCTGAGCCCATTCCAACACGGTGGGCGTCAAACATGGGCGGCAAAACTCATTTGATTCAAGCTCGCCCGAAAGACCTCTGTTTCTCCCTCCATTCCCCATTCATACACGGTGGGCGGCAAAACAAACTCGACTCGGCCGAAATCGATGTAGGCAAATATTTTCAATAGGGGCAGGTTTGTAACTTCACTCCGACGTGACACAACCGCCCTACCTGTCAGCCCCGTTCATACACCGTGGGCGCCAACCATGGGCGCCAACCACCCTCTCCTCGCCCGAAATCTCTCTGGGCAAATATTGGCGAGATGCGAGATTACCGTCCTATCCCCAACCGAGGAGACGTCCAAATTTTAAACGGGGGCCGTCCTCCACCACATCCATCGCCACCGTCCTCCACCATGCCGAAGCGCCTACCAAGACCGCATCGTCCACTGCTAGAGATGGACATTTCTCATCCACGGCGACGGACCAATAGCCTTGCATCGCGTCCTCTCGCTTCATCGGCGCCGTCGTCCTCTTTGCCGGGGCCGCTCCACGACCTTCTCTTCCACCGCAACGGAACTTATCCCCAGATGCACCCATCTACTGTCGCAGATCTGCTTCAACGCCACCGACAACCATCGCACCCCCGATGCCTACACGGCGCCGCAAGAGAGGTGGTACTTCATATCTCCTCAACTTTTTGATCTCAACCAGAAAATAGATCTTAACTTGGTTAATCTACTTTCTTTTCAGCTCTTAGAATTTACTTCTTAGTTCGAAGCAAACAATGGATGCTAAATATCATTTCTCCGGTTTGCAGCTTCAAATCTGCCATGGCACAGCCATAATACGGTTTAATTGATCATGCTTAGGGTTTAATTGATCATGTTGGTTCCGTGGTGGTTTCTTTAATAGAAATCGGAGGGGAAACCCTCTTTTCCTAAAAAAAATATGCTTAGAGTTCCCCCCTTTTATGATCACTATACGATCAGAATACGTGCTTCGTGTCATAATAACACTGCTCCACCCATCAAGCTAAACAAGCTAAGTTGTTCAAATACGAGTCTGATATTATTAAAACAGAGTTGTTTAATTGGTCAGCTAAATGTTCCTAAATTAGTTTCGAAAATGCATGTTCGCTGCTCGGGTGTGTATCTCTACAGGGTGCCCAAAGTGGGCCGGCCCACCCTGGGATTTTGGGTCGTCCCAGGCCCCGATTCCCCTCTGTTCTGCTGCGCGCTTCCGATCTCTACTCGCCCCTAGCCGCCTGCCTCGCCGGCGACTTGTCATCCCCGGACGGCATGACTCTAGGAGACGCCGGACTAACAGGAGGCCAGGAGCCGCTCGCCCAACAGCGTCACCGCTGCCCGGGCGCGCCGCCGTGCCTACCTTCCCAGTCCGTTCAGGGCTCAGGCGTGCAGCACCCACCAAGCCAACCCGATTTATCCTGAGATACATCCTCAACACTCAGCAGCCACTCCTCATCACCCATTTTCTAATTGATTCATTACTCATTAGGCAGGATTGTCATTAGGGTTTGTTGTGTGCTCAGTGCTACCTACACTTAATGGTTCAGATGTATTTCGGTAATCTTTAGTACCTCTAAAGTTTACAGGGTTTTCAAAATTCCGGCCCTCGGAACAGAAACTAGTCATTTTGGATTGTTGGTCGTAGTGACATTGACCCAGATTACTACTGCAAGCCAGGTTTGTTGATAATTTTACTTGTCTTTCTTACTCATTCAATATAATATCCAATTATTCACGTTGATTAGTTGCAAACAATAAGTGCTAGACAAACTTCTTCATTCATATTTTGGACGGTCTCTTACTGCAGTTACAACTCTGCATACTTGTCCTAGTAAGCTCACAAGTAAATGATTGATTCACTACATCTATGCTTGCCTTGTCATATTTGTTGTCAATATTCTTTTAGGGTGGACCACCCTGTTTCTAAATACTGGAACCGTAGACATGATTGAATAGTATTTCTCTATGTGATCTCTTCCATCATGTGTGGGTAACGAACACTGCATTGTATAGAAAGAAAGTGTCATTTCCAGCTTTTACATAGGTTTCGATCTTTTACATGGAATACAATCTGCCTACTTGCTTTGTGTCGCACTACCAACACTCCACCCTTGAAGCTAAACATTACGCCACTCATAATTGCTTAGTTTATTTGTTCAAATACGAATTTCATATGATACTTCCTACTTCAGTTTTGAAATGTGTGCCTGCCTGTTATAGAGACATAAGGGGTTTGTATTTCTGTGTGTGGTCTGGTCAGCACGGTTGGGGAGGTGAACTTTGCATATGCAGGGGTTTATAGGGAGACACTCTCTGAGTTGAATCCGCAATGCATTCCATAGATAATCTGACTACTTTTTATGTTTTCATGAATCTCAGATTCTGAACAGCATCATAATGATTATGAGCTTGCGCGCATGAAAAGAATAAAGCAGAACAATGGCATGGCTGTCAAACTTGGCATTAAGGGACTGAAATCAAGTCTGGATGCAATGCAATGCAAACGCTCTCCACCTACAGATTCATGCTCAGAATATGATCCTAACAGTGATTCTGAGCTAGAGGGAGACCTAAGTCAATGTAGCTCTCTAGTGGAGGAGTCAGAGGAAGATGCCCTATCTTATTCACCCATCAAGGTACTTGCTCTAACTCTCCAAGGTTACATTGCTCGCACATATCTTGCAACTGATGCTTTGCATTGCTTCTACTTTGTTGAACTGCCATTAGCTTAGTTTACACATCGTGTATGTGAATACGCCCTGCCTATCCATTTTCAGTACATATTCCATCTGTCATCATACCATATTTATCCATTCAAATGTTGTTCTTGTGTATCAGACGTTCAAAAGGAAGAGGGTGATTGCTGATCGTGGAGGAGCACAAGCAAAGTATTTGGAAAAGGTAGTGGCACCTGATAAATCAAATAGCCCATTAGGTGTAGTTGCAATATCACCTGACCCACAAAATACCCCAACTCTAGCAGACTCTAGCCCTACTACACTGGTCATTTCTGATGCCCCAACTCAGCAGACCCCAACTGCAGCAAACAATATGATTATGCCAGTGACATAGCACCAGCTGTACGACGCAAAACCCCCATTCCAGTTGCCAAATCCAGTTGCCAAATCCCTTTTCGAACTAGAGAGAGCCCCAATTGCAGCAAATAGGACCCCTGTTCCATTTCTTCCCAGTTTAGAAGACAAAGCTTATGTTGTTGTCAGGAACTTTGTGCATCTTTCCTTCATGGAAAGATTATACCACAGACACATAACAATTTCCAGTCTTCCTCCGCAACTTACGCGTAAGTAATGTACTAATGTTATTCATGGTCATTATTGCATATGTTTCTGCTGACAGAAGACACAAGATTTCATTCTTTTAAATAGGCGAGGAGCAAACTGGATTGTGATGACGAGCAAGGGTTGGTTGCGCTTTTCAAGCACTCGTTGATGAAGTATCGTTCCTACCTGAGGCAAGCGCACTTCGATGGCAAGCCTCTGAATGAAATTTCTGTAAAGTCTCCGGTGCTACATTTATCCGACGATGACTGGAATAATCTTGGTACACATTGGTCTCGGCTGCAGCGTAAGGTACTGTCTATGATATCACATCACAATTTGAACTACATTTCTGCATTTGCCTTAACGTCTCACTTGTAGGAAAACTGTTAGTAGAAGAACATTCGTTCTCAAGGGACCACAGAATCTCGCAACTATACTGCACACTGCATTGCTCTTGTGAGTACCTGTTGCCTTGTATGACCATACTTACTTTCATAGCTATTTGATTATGTAGCATCACTGCACATGTTAGCCTCGTAATCGTCCATTTGGTGGACATTATAAGATCCGTATGGACTCTTACATAAATTTAGAATAAACCCAATGCTTTTGAAGAGGTTTAGCTCTGCAGTCCTCTTGTAAGGACTGAACATGGTCTATCACTGTACTTACATTAACAGCTACTCCCTCCATCCCATAATATAAGAACGTTTTGTACAGTACACCAGTGTTTAAAACACTCTTGTAGTATGGGAAGAGGGATTGGTTCATTTTGTACCATTCTCCATCTTATCTCCCTCGCCCACCATTTATAAAAAAGATCAGATCTATATTTAATCTTACCAACAAGTAGAATACACAGACAATGCCAGTGCAGAAGTGTAGCCCATTGCGCTTGTCAGTACATTTTGTCCTGTAACGCTTGTACTTCCAGGGATTGGTAGTTGATTATGTAGCATCAATCTGCATCTTATCTTCATTATCCTCTATCCCTTCCAGTATTATCATATCTATAATTACTCTCTACAAAATGTAGAGTACATGCAATGCTTATGAAGAAGATTCTGTGGTGAAATTCTTGAGTTATCCTTCCCTTGACATGGAGAAGGGCATTATAAAGCCGGTGTTAACTGTTAATGTAAGTCAGTCCTTCTAAAGCCTTTATCCTCAACTGCTGTTTAATTTGCTCACACTCCCTATCGTTTACTGCTGTTTAGTTTGTTGTTTCTACCAAAATGCATGTTCGTAAGAACTGTAAGTTCTAAGTTTTACTTGTAAAACCAAATTCCTTATTCATACCATGCACATTACTTAATACTCCCTATATGTATGCTTGTTTTTGTGGATCTATAATCTAGTGTGTGGTGAAGCAGCCCATGTTTGCACCTTGTCATCTCCTGTTTTATCTTACTGATGTGGCTGATGATATGAACAACATGCCATGCACATTATCCAAAATAGATACAATGATTTTGTTTGCCCTTCATCTATGCTTGTTATGTTGACATGGTAATCCAGCAGTGTGGTGAAGCTCCCCGCATTATGAACAATGCCAAATTATGTTATTGATATTTTGAACTTACTCTTTATTTTCTAATTTGAAATTGGATAGAATTGACAGAACAGTTATCATCTTTGTTTATACACGTGCAAAACCTGTCATCTCTCTGCTTTGTTTCAGGGTGATATGCCTGATGGCATGCACAAGTCTGCTGAAGGCTGTGAGACAAACCCAACATATATTGCAGCAAAGAAAGCAAAACATCTTGAAGATAGCGAGACAACCCCAAAGTCTTGTCTTGATGCAGTGTTCAAGTTACTTGAGACTAACAGTCAGACAAGCTCACAGAATTCGTTGTCTGAATCAGTTCGACTTCTTCAGTCCCAAGTTCTAGCAGAAAGGCATTCTGCAACTCAACTTCGACCTGAAGTCCTATCTCTAAGAAAGATTGCGGAGAACACCAATGAGAACCTCATCGCTAAACAGCTACACCTGGAAGCTATGACCGACATGCTAGGCCGGTCTCACAGCCTTGCTCAACAGCTTGCGCAGCAGTTCCCCCGCAAGGCTAACCTTTCTTGAACTGTCTTGGAAGTGGTCTCGGTTCAGTATTATTTTGTTACGCTGCAATGGTGCCCAGTTTTTGTAATCTGCTTCTTCGTTGCGCTTTAGCATAAGTTGCTTGCTTATTTATTTCCTTCTTGTCTTGTTTATTTGTTTGCTTGTAGTCAGTGCAGTTCTTTTTCCGCGGTTTGCTAGTGGCTGCAATAACCTATTTTTTAAAACTAGGCCACAATAACCATGGGCTAATATTTACTGTAGTGACACTGGGCCTCCTACGGGCCATAGAAATAGTGGGCCTTCTACGGGCCGTAGAAACAGTAGGCCTTCTACGGGCCGTAGAAACAATGGGCCTTCTACGGGCCGTAGAAACAATGGGCCTTCTACGGGCCGTATCATCAATGGGCCTTATACGGGCCGTATGATCGATTGGCCAAACATGGGCCAATAAGATGCCGCATTATGGCCGTAAACGGGCTAGAGTTGGAATCGTCCGTTCATGGGCCGACCATAACGGGCCATCGTTAATATGCCGTATTTGATGACGCTATGAAAACGGCCCAACATATTAACGGACCACAAACAGGCCGACTGTAACCACGGGCTGAATTTGGCCCACAAGCAGAAAATGACAGTAACGGGTCGTAAGTAAACGAATGCTGGAAATGAGCCCAAGAATAAATGAGCTCTGAGAAGGCCGAAAGATAACATGGGCTGGAAACGGCCCAACGGAATAACGGGCCGTTAATGAGTATAAAGTGATACACTGTTCATTATGGGCCAGTTTCACCACGGGTCGTTAATGGGTGTAAAGTGATACACTGTTCATTACGGGCCAGTACACCACGGGCCGTTAATAGGCCAAGAGTTACATAGGGCCTCATATGGGCCGAAAGACGTCATGGGCCATACATGGGCCAGAAGTGAAAACAGGCTGGAATCATATTGGATGGCCCAGATGACGCTACTGGGCCTAATTCGTCTAGGGCGTAATGGGCCTTGGGTTAGCGGGCTGTAAATGGGCTATATGCGAACAGGCCGTTAACAGGCTTTCCATGGGCCGGCCCGCCACCTTTTGGCCAAGTCAAACGGGCCGGCCTTTTCACAGGAATGGGCCTCTGTTGGGCCGTGCCACGTGTCGACGTATCATAGGCGCGTTCTGTCCAATGAGTGGATGACATCTGTCCCAACGATGAGCCGACACGTGTTTCCTCCAGCCAATGATGATTTTACACGTGGAAAATCCCCATTGGTCGGGGCTGTTAACGGGTTATCGGATCCAAAACCCGACCTGATAGCTTAATGGCGTTCCGTTACGGTGGATGCCACGTGTTGGTCACCCTTTACGAAAGCACTTCTGTGACGCGCGATTTATCGTCATGGAAGTGGACACTTCCGTGATGATAATTTTGGTAATGTCATGGAACACTTCTATGACAACACAGGTATGACTATCTTGATTCTGTCATAAATTTGTCATGGATGTACATGCATGACAAAAAACGCGACCTACTGTGACAAACACGTATCATCACGGAAGTGTATTTTTTTGTAGTGTAAGGTATACCGATAGTTTTGAAGACGAAAGAGGGGATGCCTTCCGGGGCATCCCCAAGCTTAGGCACTTGAGTCTTCCTTTAATATTACCTTGGGGTGCCTTGGGCATCCCCAAGCTTAGGGTCTTTCTATTCCTTATTCTCCTCATATCGATATCTCACCCAAAGCTTGAAAACATCAATCACACAAAACTTAACGGAACTTCATGAGATAGGTTAGTATGATAAAGAGTAAACCATTCACTTTGGGACAGTCAAAGACAAGATTCATAATTGTTTTCACAAAATTCCTACTGTACCAGATCATTTCTACAATTTATATTGAGAAATATAATCCATAGAAACTAGAAAACAAGCAAACTATGCAATAAAAACAGAATCTGTCAGAAACAGAACAGTCTGTAATGATCTGAACAGCAACCATACGTATAATACTCCAAAAATTATGAAATGAATTGGTGGACGTGAGGAATTTGTCTATTAATCTTCTGCAAAAAGAATCAACTCAAAAGCACTCTTCTGTAAAAAATGGCAGCTAATCTCGTGAGCGCAAAGTTTCTGTTTTTTACAGCAAGATCACATTAACTTTCACCCAAGTCTTCCCAAAGGTCTTACTTAGCACTTTATTGAAACAAAATCTATAAAACATGATTAATACAGTAGCTTAATCATGTAAACACAAAAAAACAGTAAGGGTAAATATTGGGTTGTCTCCCAACAAGCGCTTTTCTTTAGTGCCTTTTAGCTAGGCATGATGATTTCAATGATGCTCACATAAAAGAAAAGAATTGAAACATAAAGAGAGCATCATGAAGAATATGACTAGAACATTTAAATCTAACCCACTTCCTATGCCTAGGGATTTTGTGAGTACATAATTTATAGGAACAAGAATCAACTAGCATAGGAAGGCAAAACAAGTATAACTTCAAAACTTTAAGCACATAGAGAGGAAACTTGATATTATTGCAACTCCTACAAGCATATATTCCTCCCTCATAATAATTTTCAGTAGCATCATGAATTAATTCAACAATATAACCATCACATAAAGCATTATTTTCATGATCTACAAGCATAGAAATTTTTCTACTCTCCACATAAGCAAAATTCTTCTCATTCGGAATAGTGGGATCAATAATTCCTAAAGTTGACACTCTTCCAAACCCGCTTTAGATGATAATATTATTCATACTCCAAGAGATATAAGTGAAGTTCATGGATCATTCTACAATTAATATAGTCTAACCAATATCCAAGCTCAAAATATATAAGTGAAGCACACGAAGCATTCTATAAAACCATACTCAAAAGATTTAAGTGAAGCGCAAAGAGCGTTCTATAAGGTCATACTCAAAAGATATAAGTGAAGCACGTGGATCATTCTATAAATCGATGAAGTGATATCTCATACTAGCATGGTTCTTAAAGAAAAAGAAAAACACAAAGGACACAAATCATGTGAACAAAACAAAAACCAAGGTATACCAATAATTGTTGAAGAAGAAAGATGGGATGCCAACCGGGGCATCCCCAAGCTTAGATGCTTGAGTATCCTTGGAATATTTACTTGGGGTGCCTTGGGCATCCCCAAGCTTGAACTATTGCCTCTCTTTATTCTTCTCATATTGATAGCTCCTCGATCTTCGAACACTTCATCCACACAAAACTTTAACAAAAACTTTGTGAGATCCGTTAGTATAATAAAGCAAATCACTACCTTTAGGTACTGTTGCAAACTCATTCCAATTTCATATTAGAACTATATATACTGTATTCCAACTTCACCATGGTTCATACCCCCCGATACTACCCATAGATTCATCAAAATAAGCGAACAACACATGGAAAACAGAATCTGTCAAAAACAGGAAAGTCTGTAGTAATCTGGAAGTTTAGTATACTTCTGTAACTCCAACAATTCTAGAAAAATATGAAAATTTAAACAATTTGTACATAAGTAACGTGCAAAAAGTTTCAGACCCATTTGACTTTCCACTAAAAAAATTAAATTCACGCGCTACAGCCAAAGTTTCTGTTTTTGTACTACACAAAGTAAACAAGCAATGTAATCATCCTAAAACCAAAGCTTGGCACATTATTTTTATAATAAAATTAATATATACAAGGGGATAATTATTTACGGAGAAACTTCCATGAAAAATTCTACATTGTTTCCATGAGCATGAACACAAGTGCTCAAGGCCGACCCTCACTTCTTCAATGCATAACTTTCCAATCACTTCCCTTTTTGAAAAACTTTTTAGGCATGAAAGGCAAGTAAATTTTTTTGTATTTTCATTCTTTAAAAAAATGTATGTTTCACCCACAACTAAATAGAAACAAAAAGGAAAAACAAAATCTACTTAGTGAAGAAAGCAAACAAGCACACATGAGAATATCAACCCCACGCTATTGCTCCCCGGCAACGACGCCAGAAAAGAGCTTGGTAATCCCCAAGTGCAGGGAATCATCGTAGCAATTCCAAAGGTGGAAGTGATAAGTATGGAGTGTTGAACCCACAAGGAGCTAAAGGTAAGATCAATATTCTCTCAAGGCCTATCTGCCATTGATACGACTCTGCGTACACCGAACGTTTGCTTCCAACTAGAAACGAGAAATAAAACTACGTTGTGGGTATGAAGAAGATAACTTTGCATGATATCGGAGAGCTAAAATATAAAAGTAGGTGCTGTTATCATAAAGCTAGAGTACATTACTAAATATTATAAATAACGAGTGTGGCATAATGATGGGCCGGTCTGCGGAATTGTCCTAGGCAATTGTTAACAAGATCGGTAACCACTATTGCAATTTCATATGAGGGAGAGGCATAAGCTAACATACTTTCTTGTCTTGGATCATATGCACTTATGATTGGAACTCTAGCAAGCATCCGCAACTACTAAAGATCATTAAGGTAAAACCCAACCATAGCATTAAAGTATCAAGTCCCCTTTATCCTATACGCCGTGACCCACTTATTCGTGTTTATGCTTCTGACACTCAAGCAACGCAGAAAATAAGTAAACCATGGACATATTGCAACACCCTACAGCGGGAATCCCTCACTTTTGCGCGACACGGAGGGCACCATAGGACAGCACCAAAATAAAACATACAACTCATACCAATCTAGATCATCAATCAACCCAAAGACAAAGGATATCTACTCAAAACATCATAGGATGGCAACACATCGTTGGATCATAATATGTGGCATAAAGCACCATGTTCAAGTAGGGATTACAGCGGGGTGTGGGAGAGTGGACCACGTAAAAGAGATGAGGATGGTGATGATGATGGTGATGTTGATGAAGACGATCACCACGGCGATGATTACCCTCCCGATGGCACTCCGGTGCCACCAAGAGAGAGGAGGAGAGGTTCTCCCCCTTGTGCTTCCTCCTCCATGGCCTCCCCCCTAGATGGGGAGAGGTTCTCCCTCTGGTCCTTGGCCTTCATGACGACGATGGCCCCTCTGGGATCCTCCTCCATGGCCTTCGGTGATGATGGCCCCCTCCGGCAGGGTGCCGGAGAGGGCCTAGATTGATTTCTCGTGGCTACAAAGGCTTGCGGTGGCGGAACTTCCGATCTAGGTTAGTTTCTGGAGATTTGGGTATTTATAGGAGAGGTTGGCGTCGAGAACAAGTCAGGAGGCCCCACGGGTAGTCCACGAGGCACAGGGGCGCACCCAGGGGGTGGGCATGCCCCCCACCCTCGTGGGACCCAGGGACTCCCCTCCGGTAGATTTTTGTTCCAGTATTTTTTTTATATTTTCCAGAAAAATTCTTCGTTGATTTTCAGCGCATTCGAGAACTTTTATTTCTACACAAAAACAAAACCACGGTAGTTCTGCTGAAAACAATGTCAGTCCGGGTTAGTTCTAATCAAATCATACCAAAATCATATAAAACTATTGTAAACATGGCATGAATACTTCATAAATTATAGATACGTTGGAGACGTATCACCTATCTATTTACTTTTATGCTGAGTCATCACCCTCTTATTAAAAAGCACCAGTTGAAGAGCACCGCTGTCATTTGCATGCATTATTATTAGCTTATATTGAGTATGACTATGACTGGATCTCTTTTACCATGAATTACAATGTTTAGTCAGTCCTTGATCTTCAGAGGTGCTCTGCATTTATGTTTTGCGGTCTCAGAAAGGGCTAGCGAGATACCATCTTGTTATATCATATTATGATTGTTTTGAGAAAGTGTTGTCATCCGAGATTTATTATTATTGCTCGCTAGTTGATTATGTCATTGATATGAGTAAACATGAGACCTAAATGTTATTGTGAATATGGTTAGTTCATAATCTTTGCTGAAAACTTCAATGTTGGCTTTACATATTTACAACAACAAGAGCCAACAGAGTTTGTAAAAGTTTTTCTTTATCACTTTCAGTTTGTCAACTGAATTGCTTCAGGACAAGCAAAGGTTTAAGCTTGGGGCAGTTGATACGTCTCCATCGTATCTACTTTTCCAAACACTTTTGCCCTTGTTTTGGACTCTAACTTGCATGATTTGAATGGAACAAACCTGGACTGACGCTGTTTTCAGCAGAATTGCCATGGTGTTATTTTTGTGCAGAAATAAAAGTTATCAGAATGACCTGAAACTTCACGGAGAATATTTTTGGAATATATAAAAAATACTGGCGAAAGAATCAAGACCGGGGGCCCGCACCCTGTCCACGAGGGTGGCGGTGCGCCCACCCCTGGGGCGCGCCACCCTGCCTCGTGGGCCCCCTGGTGCTCCACCGACCTCAACTCCATCTCCATATATTCACGTTCGAGGAGAAAAAAATCGGAGAGTAGGATACATCGTGTTTTACGATACGGAGCCGCCACCAAGCCCTAATCTCTCTCGGGAGGGCTGATCTGGAGTCCGTTCGGGGCTCCGGAGAGGGGAATCCGTCGCCATCGTCATCATCAACCTTCCTCCATCACCAATTTCATGATGCTCACTGCCGTGCGTGAGTAATTCCATCATAGGCTTGCTGGACGGTGATGGGTTGGATGAGATTTATCATGTAATCGAGTTAGTTTTGTTAGGGTTTGATCCCTAGTATCCACTATGTTCTGAGATTGATGTTGCTATGACTTTGCTATGCTTAATGCTTGTCACTAGGGCCCGAGTGCCATGATTTCAGATCTGAACCTAATATGTTTTCATGAATATATGTGAGTTCTTGATCCTATCTTGCAATTCAATAGTCACCTATTATGTGTTATGATTCGTTAACCCCGAAGTGACAATAATCGAGATACTTACCAGTGATGACCGTAGTTTGAGGAGTTCATGTATTCACTAAGTGTTAATGCTTTGGTCCGGTACTCTATTAAAAGGAGGCCTTAATATCCCTTAGTTTCCAATAGGACCCCGCTGCCACGGGAGGTTAGGACAAAAGATGTCATGCAAGTTCTTTTCCATAAGCACGCATGACTATATTCGGAATACATGCCTACATTACATTGATGAACTGGAGCTAGTTCTGTGGCACCCTATGTTATAACTATTGCATGAGGAATCACATCCGACATAATCCAATGCCTACGAGATTTTCACATATTGTTCTTTGCTTAGTTACTTTACCGTTGCCACTGTTACAATTACTACAAAACTACTACTGTTACTTTTGCCACCGTTACCGTTACTTCCATACTACTTTGCTACTAAATAATTTGCTGCAGATATTAAGTTTACCAGGTGTGGTTGAGTTGACAACTCAACTGCTAATACTTGAGAATATTCTTTGGCTCCCCTTGTGTCGAATCAATAAATTTGGGTTGAATACTCTACCCTCGAAAACTGTTGTGATCCCCTATACTTGTGGGTTATCAAGGTGGCAGACAGAGGAGGGTGGGGTTTCTTGGCTGGAGCAGAGAGGTTATGGCGGCCTGGGATTTTGAATGGCGAAAAGGAGGCGATTGGGAGGGGGAACCATGACTTAGGGACGCGCTTGTCCAAAATGTAGGGTGTGTTACAGAAGTACCCCCACCGATTTGAACTAGCGGCCCTTTTGGCTCAGGGTTAGAAGGGGGATTTCGCGTGTCGGCATTTGGCAGCTGGAGGGAGTTTTTGCGTGCGTTGTAATTTTAGGATAGCAAGGCGCGAGTTTTGGGAGCACGATGTCTGAATTTTCGGGATATAACAAGGCGCGGGTTGAATTTTAGGGACAAGCCTAACGTGTAATATTGTTTTTTAATACTTGTATGTACCAAATCAATTTGCACTTCCCTCAACGAAAAAAAGAAAAAATAAAACTATTCACACCACACAAAGAGAGAGTCTTGTCCCGTTTTACTATACAAATGCTATTCAAAGCTATGAATCCATGTTATGTCCAATTAAATTTTTTCGCTGGCTGTATAATGCATGTAACCTACTCATATCAACATTTTAGTGCATTCCAAATGTCTATACTACCGCTGCAATTCGATCTAAATTTGAATTTGTTTCTCTATTTGAATAAGAATATATAGAATCATGATTGTTGCCAACTTAAACCATCATTCGTGTATTACCTTAACAACACACCACATGATTGCTATAGAGATATATATGAACTATGTGTACTATATGAACTCGTATTCAATTTTTTGAATACACTTGATGTTGATTCCAAATAATAGTACATTTGATGTACTAACTAGATATTCATAATCTAAACCATGTTCCATACGTAAACCGTGTTTATCACACAAAGTATAGTGCCCCGCCCCCTTCATTATGACAAGTATTTTTGCCCTGAGATGCAAAAGCCACACATTATCCCAAATTATAATGAATGTTCTACATTACGATATCTTCTTCAAATATCCAAATCCACTTTTTTATGATGAATTATGATCTCTGTTCGACTTTTACGCCATCACGATCCTCTCCTCTTTGTAGCTAGCTAGCGCTAACTTTCTATCGTGCATGCACATGCCCGCCCCCTCTCACCCTCCCTCAGCGTCCCCTCCATCGCGCACATTTGTTATTTCTCTTTAGGTCGTTCACCCATGATGTGTGTAGCCCCCCCGGCTCCTTCTTTCTGGCGCACACCTGTCGATATACCTCTCTAGCCAAGTGTGCCTACCACAAACACACACTTCCCCTCTTCCCTTCTCACCGTCCATGCCCCCCTATATCCAATATGGTTCCACGCAGGTGCACACTCCTGCCCCTCTTTTCATCGATCTCATACTCACACACTCCTCCCCCCTCGACATAGTAGGCTTCTTGCACCACCTCCTAGCTGCACCCCTCTCCCCCTGTCCATCTCTCCGGACCTTATTTGCTTCTAACACATGCATGCATGTATACGTACCGATCTCCCTACATATAGCTAGGTCAACTATAATTCTTTTCCCCATGCACCGATAGACTTACCTCACTAATTATGTCTCTCCCTTTCTCGGACACACGACGGTTGATCTACCTATGTAGTTACGTCTGCTTACCACAACCATATCGTCCCCCCTCATCATCCTCGCATACCTCCTGACCCGTCTCTCACACGCACGTGCATAGATAGGCAGACATCCCCGGCCCTCTCTTATTGATATTGCACTCGTACCCTCTATTTGTCTAGCAGGCCTCTCCCACCATTTGTGAGAAGCAACTCCACCACCAACCCTCTGACACTCTACCTTTGTCTTTCTCCCAACCTTATTCCTCTGCTACACATATGCATGGATGCCGATCGATCTCCCTCAATACATAGCTCGGTCTCTCTCCTTCTCCACACACATACTAGTCGATCTACCTCTCTATAGTTAGGTCTCTGCCCCCTTGCCCCCCCCCCCGCCACACACCGATAGTCGAACATTGTAGGTAGGTATCCATGCCACAGAGAAAAACTGCACCTCTGCCCTCTCAAATTCCAGCAGGCCAGCCGCCATGTATCTTTGGCGTGGGCAAACACAAATTTGATGGCACTCTTTATCGATCGTGCACCCACACACTTCATTCCTGTTTTCGATTCTATCGATATCTCACGCTGATAATCCCTCCACTCTCCTCTCTTGGATCGCAACCTCTATATATGATATATCCATGACTCTGTTTCACACACATTGCATATGTTACGTTTTTTGTTTGAGATATCATTAACACATTGCCTCTATTTCACACAAACCATCTCTCTCACACCCACCCACGTACGTAGCTGCACCATAAGAAGAGGTGCACGCATGACACACGTACTCACGTCTCGTTCCCGGCCACACCCGCGCGGGTACACGGTGGAGTTCATTTCTTTACGAAAAGGCAGCCCACGTGATAATTTGACGCATGTAGCGGTTGTTTACTCAAAGGAGGGTCGTGTACCACGCGTAGATGGAACAAAGTTCGACTTGACGCGTTAGTATTAAATAAAGTTATATTCCTCAATGGCACGTACAGAATATAAAATGATTGTTGCCGGGAAAAAAGAAAAATCCGCACCTCTATATACAATGGAGCCTGCCTGCCGGGGTTTGTCTCTCGTCACACCATCTCACACAAGGCGGTAGTGGCCTCTCTCTCATTGTTGGTCACTGATCCGGATGCATCCCGTTCACCGGCGGAAAGGGAGGATGTGCATCATTTCTCCGTTCATTGGCGTTGAGGCAGCACGTCCCGATCTGCGGTACCCGGCGTTCTCTCTGACCAAGCTCCAGCGCGGTAGGGCCTTCGCCACTTGCTTGCTGCAGCAGTATGGCCAGATCCCGGCCGCCGGCGCCTTCCTAGTTACATCTTGACGACCCTCAGGTATAGCTTCCTCCGGCTTTGCTACACTGCCCATCTTCCCATGTTGCTGCATGTGGAAAATCCTGCATGTGGATCTTCTTTAGTTGTTTGCTTAAAACGTATCTCGGCCGGCGTACTTTCCATCTTGCAATCTCGTCCTCAAACCATTTTTGTTAAACCACCATGCTGCTATCTTTCCCTTATTACAAGGAATATGCTTCTTTTGTGTTGGTGTATGTGTCTTCAACTCATGTTATTGGGCAGTAATTGTTTCCTTTCTACCTCCTTTGGCAAACAGGGCTATCCATTTCACCTCGTTGCTATTGCGACCTTTTGGTGAAATGCACAAATCACTTTTTCTCTTATGAGTGTTTTGTGCAGTTCCGCCAAAATGTCACACGGGCAACGTTTTTACATTTCTGTGGGACTGCAGAAAGGGAGATTGGTTTTGCTATCCTCCTCATCCAACTCTATGCCTAATCTTATCCAACAAGTAGTTAGTCCTAAAGAGCGATCACAGAGGTGATCAGCTTCTATTTGTGTGTGTTATGTTTCATCATCTTGTTCCACTATTATTGTAATCACACTGACTGAATATCTTTTCAAACAGGGATGATCAGCTCGATTTTAGTGGAGCGGCACAAAATGATCGGATTGTGATGTCTTCCATACACCTCTTTTTTGGCTACAGAGCTGGGTGAAACTAGCTGCCAACCAATGAACACTGTGCCCAGGAAATGGAGTCATACCTACGAACAACATCGATCAATTATATATTTTTCTTTATTTGTACACCTTCTCAGAACTTTGTCTTTAGTTCTGATGTGAATATTGGCGCTGATATGCGAACCATTGAGATGCACTAGTAGCCATGGTAGTTTCATTTGTATTTGATGGAATGTTGTAATGAGACAATCTTGAGGAAAGAGGACACATGAATCCTAAGTTGAAACCTTCATAGCATCACAGTACAATTTCATTAAAATTATGCGTACATATAAACAAATCCTGAAGGATTGATAGCAATGCCAGAAACAATTCAACTTTGTTTCGCTGACATGTGGGACATCCTTCATCCGGCTCCACCTGCCATGCATCAATATTGAGTGCACAGCTACAGGGAAAGATTCACCCCGGTCGTTGCGCCGCAGTGATAATGACTAGTGAGTAGTCAAATCACAGAGCCCCACCTTCGCCACAGTAAGTTGCCCGAATGAAGCAACCATCATTTCTCTGTTAGTTGAATCCGCTAGTACTCCAATATTCCCAGAGTAATAAGTTTCTCGGGCGAAGCAACCATCACTTCACCTTTCCCACAGTAAGTACTACCTCCTTTTTTATTGTAGAAACAACCACACACTAATATTGGACGGTAGTAGCACATCAACTGAATCAAAAAACAAAACCAACCAATGAACTACTACTAATGGTGATCGTTTGCTAGTATCATGTACTCCGTCCGTCCATGTATATATGGCTTAATGCGTTTTCTGAGACTAACTTTGGCCTTGTTTGGATCCATGGGATAGAGTTAGTTTGAGCTAGTTGGGGCTCAAATAGCCCTAAAGTATCCAAACATGAGGGTTAAATTGGAGCAAGTTGCACCAAACCCACCAAATAAACTATCCCACCCAAGAGGTGCTAATTGGAGATAGTTCTCATTGGGTCCACTGAAAAATCACTTTCCCGCCAGCCAAGTGGTGCTAATTGGAGCTAGTCATGGGGCCCACTGAAAAATCACTTTTATCTCTCCATCAAGTGCATTTATTGTCAATCTAACCCTGTCATCCAAAGACCTCTTTGGCTATAGTTAGTTCAGGGTTAGTCATGAGTTAGTCCAACCTCTAGCTAAGTTAGAGTATCCAAACAGGAGCAGTATAGGACATGCAAGTTGCTCAAAGCATACCGTCAAATTCGTACGTGGAAGGATCTTTCTTTAACGGAACGTGAAAGGATCTTCGAATGATATAATTTTCAAATTATATAAAATCTTATCAATAGTCAAAGGCAACCTCGAAGAATACATTAGGCCCTATGTAAAATCTTATCAATAGTCAAAACCAAGTGTTACTACTACACCAAACAAGTTCAAAACGAGAAACTGGACTCACTCACGGCACGACACGCCTGTCTCTTTGGCCCGTCGGTCAAAGCGCTTCCTCTTCTTGGCATAACAATAGAGTACAGTAATTTTTTTAGAATGCTCTTGGCATGTCGCTAACATGTGATGGGTTAACCGACCTCAATAGACAATAAAAACGCCAGCCCGCCGCACTTTGAGAGTGACAAGGAGCGAGGAGCGATACGGGCTGGTGGATTACTAGAGCTAGGTGTCGCGCGGAGGCCAAGAAATATGGTGATAGCGTGGGTTGGCCATGTATGATGTAACTACACTGGGCTGTCGTGTTTCGTACTCTTCCGGTCTACCGTGGAGATGATTGGTTGATTTTATATCGCTAAATAAAAGAAAATGTTATGAGTGCAGACGCTCCACTGCAAGGTTCCTTGCTCCTTCTCGGTCGTCGGGAATCTATCTTCTTCCACTCTCTTTTTTTGACATGAGCTTTGTTCATCCTTTTGCCAACACACGGGACATCTAGCATCAAGGTGCACGTGTCATGCAAGAAAATGGAGATAAGCTGTGCGTAAGTGAGTCGTGCACTATGATGGCACCTAGTACTACGCAATATTTTTTCTCCTCGATGGCACGTGAATAGTGCATGTACTCAATGACGGAGCACGGGATGCTAGCCATCGACATGGTCGGCCCTTTTTGGAGAGAGTACTAAATATTAACTTTGATGTGTCCCAGAAGCTTGCTTACTACGCCTTCTCCCTCGCCAACGCGTGCGTGGTGGCTCGCAGCACAAGGAGAAACTTTTGCTTACAAGCGGTGGATGTGCAGCAGTTCATTTGGTGTCAGATTTCTAGGCAGTACTATTGTAGTACCATCATTATTGTTCGACTTCCGGAAGAGGCGAAGAGCCAAGCGCAAGGTCACCTACTAACCTAGTACAGTATACTACTATAGCCAAAGCTGGTCCACCTTTTTTGAGCATGGTTAATTAATATAGGCGGCTCTTGCAGCGGCACATCATTTAGAGCAAGTACTACTCTCTTCGTAGGAACTTAAAATGCAGGAGTGGGAAAATTATGAGGGGGGTGTCTCCAACAGTGTTCCTCGGCTCATGCCTAGCGTCATGGTGGTCGAACTTGGAGTCATTCATCTGGTACACGTGGCATCTCAGTTCTGGAGACAAGGTGATGTACACCATCAAGGGGGTCAGGGTGGACGCGACCTCTCACTGCGTCCGCCATTTGAAGCGGCGCGCCGGCCCAGGGTGCTGCCCGCTGCATTACCAGCTGTACCCGCCTCCTCGCCGCATTCAAAAACCTACATTTAAACCCGCGTGGAATGCGAGGAACCCACTCTGGCCACACATGTCCATTCAGGAGCAGGACGCCAGCCAAGCTCCTCCTTCCACCATTTTGTCCACTCTTTCGGCGGTATCCGACGAGCAGGAATAGCAGTTCTCGGGCATAAAAGCCATCTGGGTGGACCGCCGAGCCCGACAATTACGAGCGAGGCAGCTCGCTGCTCCACCTACCTCGCCTAGCCCGTCGGAGGCAGTGCCGTACTAAGCCAGCGCATGGTTCCACAGCTGGCCGCTCCAATACAGCTCGAGGAAGAGTGCCGACTTGCTCCACGCCGGCTTGTCGGTGAGCACGGCGGCAAGGGCATCGTCGTTGCCCTCGACGCCGTTGCGTCGTACAGTGCCTCCAGTGTCTGCTACTGCGCCATCCGCCTTCGATGCATGCATAGCCATGACATCCAGGCAGAGAAAGAAGTTGTCGCGGGTGTCGATGAGGTGACGCGGCTACGTGGATGTCGGCGAGGTGACGGCCAACACATTCCCGCCCGCCGCCATCATCGAGGAGAAGTAGAACACGGGAGGCTGCCGCCGATTGTATCCCATGAAGGCAACCGCCGAGGCGATGCCGGCGAATACAGCCGGTGTCTTGCATGATTCTTCTTTTGCCGGATGCTGGAGGAGGACAAAGAGATCAGGCGGCGACCATTTAGATTAGGTATATTAATTCTACTAGGTTGGTTGTAATGGTAGTATCATAAGTAGTATCATGCATGCCAACTACTCCCTCCGTTCCTAAATATAAGTCTTTCTAGAGATTTCAATATGGACTACATACGGAGCAAAATGTGTGAATCTATACTCCAAACTACGTCTATATACATCTATATGTAGTCCATAGTGAAATCTCTAGAAAGACTTATATTTTGGAACGAAGGGAGTAGTAGGCATATTCGATGAGGTGGCGTAGAATTAAATGAAGAAAGAGAGGGTTCGGTATCATATTATGATACCGTATGGAATTAAGTTACTCCCACTGTGGTTAGTGTTAGGCCTTGTTCGGTTCAACCTCCTCCCAAGGGGTTTGGAGAGGAATGGAGGGGAATTTGGCTTGTACATGATTTAATCCCCCACAATCCTTATTAATCTATGTATATTGTGGGCATGTTATTTGACCCCTCATTTTGCCGTGCTACGACCAGTGTGAGTGTCTGCATGCAGTACACCATCCTCTAATTTGGTGGATGCCAAGCTGGCCCGAAAAGGAGCTATAAATTTTTTTCAAGTTGAAAAATGTTACCGATGAGGAGCCATAATTAAGCTGGAGGCGTCTCTTATTTTCTTTCGAATGGGCAATAAGCTGGAGATCTGGAGAGTGTCTCCAATGGGCTGTCTCTAGTGTTAATGCCCTCCAGTACGAAACATAGGCAGCCGACTGGGCCGATACAAAAGCCTATCCATCTTAAAGCCCATTTTGTTTTTGTTTCTTGAAGAGCGGGCGATCCCAAAAAAACCCTCCTTTCTCCTCGCTTCCACTTGTACTGTAGCTTGCTGGACTCTCCCGCTTCCTTCGCCCCCAATTCCCCCCGCTCCCCATCTTCCTCACTCGTATAGAAAACCGCCGCTCACCTTCTTCCTCACTCGTACAGAAAACGCCTGCTCCTCTTCTTCCACTCCTACAGAAAACCCCACCCCTCCTTCTTCCCCACTCGCACTGCCACTAGGCTCCTCTCTAGCTACTCTGCTCAAACCCGTGAGCTCGGCGCGACGCCCACAAGGAGTCAGCTGGCCCCAGCGCTAAGAAGATGAGGCTCCCGCCAGAGGCGACACAGGTTGTAGATCTCGCACCCGGTAGCACGGGGAGAAGCGGCGAGCCCCTCCCCCACCCGGATCTGAGGAACCCATAGAATCTCCAGTGGTCCGCATCAACGATCTCCCGGACGACATCCTTGGGGAGATCATCTCGCTTCTCCCCACCAAGGATTGTTGCCGCACACAAGTCCTCTCAACTCGGTGGCGCCCTCTATGGCGCACCGCGCCCCTCAATCTCGACTGTCGTCAGATATCTGTCCTTCCTGAATTTGATCTCCTCAGAGCCATCGTCTCCTCTCACCAACAGGGCCCCATTCAATGCCTCTGCATCCCGACACGCTACCTGCTGTCTATACCCGGCACGGTGGACGCTTGGCTGGCATCCCTGAATTCGAAAAACTCCAGCAGTTTGAGTTCTACCATTACCATGAAAGTTTCATACCACGAACCGAACACCAAGAATTTGTGCCCACACCACCGTTGTCCATCTCGTGGTTTTCCTCCTCTCTCCACACCGCCACCTTCACCCGGTGCCATCTACCAGACGATCTGGTACAAATGCTTCGACTCCCACTGCTAAAAAAACTTTCGCTTGTGGTGGTTTATCTGTCGGAGGCCTCACTGCACAGCATCATCCACTCCAGTTGCCCTGCCCTGGAGCGCTTGCTGATTGTTCTGGGAATAGAAATCCCTATCAGTAGTCTCCAAATAAAGTCGCCTCACCTTAAAAGCATTGGAATTTGTTTTGATGGACGGCAACTTATCATCGAAGATGCCCCTTCACTTCAAAGGTTGCTCCTTGATGATTGTTATAAACCTTCGCAAATAACTGTCGTCTCTGCGCCCAAACTAGAGACCTTGGGTGTAATTCATGATCCGTTTAATGATCACATGAAGTTGGTGTTTGGCTCCTCACTTTTTCAGGTACCGTATATTATCATCTACACATTTGTAATCATAAGCTGCATTTTTCTTTTGTGCGCATAAGTTTTATATCATCTTGGAGTACACTTTGGGTACTCATATTATGTTATATGCTCAATGAAGAGTTCGTCGATGGATAGCCTATCAATGCTGCTGGATTCTGTCAAGATCTTACATATCGGAATGTTTAGTTTGATCTGCATAATTATTGGCTTGCTGCGATGCTTTCGATCTCTGGAGAATTTATATATAAAGGTGATGATTTCATGCACATTGAAAGCCCATATATATTGTACTAGAATTAACCGTTCAGCTGTCACTCTTATGACATACTCTTTTTTCAAACCTTAACTGTTTTTAATCTTCATGTCTACTTAGGCACTGCTACCACATTGCGAAAAAACGTATAACGAATCGGTGGTGTAATAAGCACCAGGATTTTCTCAGTTCTGATGACATTCGTTTGAGGACAATAACGATGGAAGGATATGCATCCAACCAGGCAAATAGAAG
Source organism: Triticum aestivum (assembly GCF_018294505.1). NCBI lineage: Eukaryota > Viridiplantae > Streptophyta > Magnoliopsida > Poales > Poaceae > Triticum > Triticum aestivum. Next base: position 315,122,908 of record NC_057805.1, read on the forward strand.
CTTTGTCACATTCTTCCTGTTGAATGCGAGGTTACTATTGTCCATGAGGCTTAAGATTTAAAACAAGAGATTTCTCACCGACGGACACGTTGAATAGCAAAAAAGAAGTTTCAGGTGTACAAATGGGCTTCTAAACGTACTCGGCTTCTATTTAAAACAAATTGTAGTCATCCTCCAATAATTTTTTTGCACGGGATGTTGATTTTATGGATTAGATCGATCCATTTGTTTGTGACTGCGAAAAAGAGTGGTTGGGTTAGATGTTATTGCCATGTTCAATGTGGGTTTTGTCTAAATTTGATGAACAATTAATCCTTGGGCTTTTTGTATCGTTTGTAAGCTTGAGTTGCATGTTGTTGCCCTCGTACTCCCCTCCGCCTGCCACTAAACTGCCGCATCTTCCACGGCTCTTGTTTGTTCCCGTCTGAGGCCTCGCCATCGTTCTCCACCTTGGTTCGCTCGCTATGCCCGCCGCCGTCTGGCATTGTCAACATGGTCAACAATCGAGAGGAATGAGGAGATGACTGTACGTGGAGAGGCTAATAGTAGGGACCCACCAGGGTCATTGCATTACGCAAGCAGGTGCTTCGTTATTACAAGCCAACAAAAACTTCCTCCTAATTATTTGACAACTAGGTCCCACGCCATTGTCAATGTAGTCAATAAACGAGAAAAATACACAACGAGCGGATAACACCAGGGACCCAGCAGTTCGCCCTGTTGTTTTTTAGTTTTAGAGACGGAGCTCAATTGCGCACTGTGCGGGGGCTATGGCCCGTCTAGCCCACGCATACGCTTTTATTTAAGCACATGATGAGCCCACTTGGTATCTTTTTTCTTTCTGAAAATGGCTAGCCCAGTTCTTTTTTTTGGAGAATACCCAACCAACGCCTACTTGCTTTTCTCAGCCCTGCTGGGCTGCAAATCTTTCAAGACGAGGAGGGATGTAAGTAGTAAGAAATGGGCTTCCCCAGAAAATGGGCTATACATTGTAAGAAATGGGCTGTAAATTTTTAAATGAAAGCCAACCGGAAATTACATTCAAATATCGTTTTTTCTGGATTTCTCTACTCTCATAAAAAGCAGAGTTTGTGATGATGGTGTGCCTGCCATCCTGCAATATAGGTCGTTCAATGTATATCTAACAGATAGGAAGGAAACTATGACAATTTACCCGCACTCCTCTCCACATTTGCAGATACGGCCTTCCCTCGTTCATCCTTTTCTCCCACAAGATAAACTACTCATACAAATGCATCTTGATGTTCCGTGCAACGCACGGGCATCTTGCTAGTAAAGATTTTAAATTTCATTCATTTTTTGCGAAGATTTTTTTTAATTTTATTTTGATATAAGTTTTGAAAACATATTTTTAACGTGACTTGAAATTTCGTGATTAAAAGAGTTCGGACCCCACCGAAATATGCAGAATTTCGTTGTATTTTTTAGCAGTGCCCAGAATATGGTTCGTAATGCTAATAAAAAGAATATGGGCTTCAAAATATCCTTAAGAATTGGCAAATCGGCTGTAAATTATTAAAAATAATGGCTAATGGGATGAATGATGTTTTCCACAAATTTGGAGGCTGACTTCTGGGCCTACTAGGTTAACGATGACGCTGTCCTAAAAAAAATTTGACGTGTACGCAAGGCTTTGTCAACTTAGTCAACAGAGAGCAATGACTGTTGGATGTCCATACAACGGCCATCGTGCTTCTTCAATCTTTGATCTTCCTGCTCCAGCCACCCAAACCAGTGCTGGCGGGACTGCCTGCTCCCTCCTCTCGTGGCCGGTTGTGCTGCCGCTAGGCGATCCCCACTACAAAAAAAAAGACACATCCGTGACATTTTGGGCCGAACGAATTTTTTTTCTGTCATACATATGACACTTCTATGACGATAATTGTGACAAACCCCGGTATCATCATAGATGTGGTGGGCTCCTACTTCTATGACAAAAAATCATGATAGAAAAGGGGCTTTTCGTCCTGGGCGGGCCGGAGACGCAGCTGCATGACATTCTTTGGGCCGTCCATGATGGAAAAAACCGTGGTAGAAGCGAGGGAGACAAAAATTTCGGGGAGTTCCCGGTTACGGTGGGAGGTCGGGGGCCGAGCGATGCGCGTTTCTCTCGTACACGTACGCGCGTGTGTGCGAGTCGTTGGCTCTAACTAAACCCGAGCGAGGCGTTGGGCTCTAACTGAACCCGAGCGATTGCACTGCAGGCTACGCGTTACTGAACCCGAGCGATCGATCGATGGCTGTTAACTGAACCTGATCGAATGATTCCTTCGCTACTGCTGCTAACTAAAGCCGATCGATTGGATGAACAGTG